>NC_135232.1:828541274-828841274 GCF_051348905.1 Ranitomeya variabilis | reverse complement strand
GCACAAGAAATTTTACAATAAAAATTCTGCCCCAAAAAATACATTGAACAACCGCATGACACCAGAACAACCAAAAATCCTTTAGAATCCAAAACCAAGCAAGGCCGAAGACAACAGCATATAACGACAGAAGTACATCAAAACCAGATCAAAAAACACAAATTTTTAAATTACAAACCACAGTGCCATAACCGTACAATATTACAGACAAAACATTGCACAAATTAAATCAAAATCCAAAAATAAAACACAAAATATAGAGAAATATATACTTACAGGTTTGGCAAGCAGATTCCTTGTCCTTTCTCCTCAGAGTCTGGTCAGCACTGAATAGCCTTGTGAAAGACAATGCCAACCCCCCTTTTTTATCTATATAGTGCTTTTTTTTGTGTCTAGACAAAAGTCTAGACAATGTTTTGCATTTTTGATTGGAAAACGCATGCGTCGTACAACGCACCACGACGCAAGTACTTGCGTCGTCTGCGTTGTCAATGCAAGTCAATGGGAAAAAAGCCGCATCGACGACGGAAACACGACGCAAACACGACGCAAACACGACGCATGCATTTTTTAAAAAGTCTGCGCCGCCCAAAAAATGCAACATGTTGCGTTTGCCGCGCCCTGACAGGTGCGCCCTAACGCCGCATGCGGCGCACAACGCACCAAAACGCATGACAACGCATGTACATGCGGCGTCATGCGTCCCCAATGTTAAAGATAGGTCCGCACGACGCATGCGTTTTGTTGCGGCGACGCCGCTGCGGCGCACACCGCAAATGTGAACGTAGCCTAAGTTCACACGACTGTAATCCAAAATAGAAAAATAAGGACGATTTTTCATTAGTAGTGTCATCCATATGCAATCCGCCATCGGCAGCTAATTATTATATATATATATATATATATATAAGAGGCATCGTGATTACTCGCTAATCCCGCCCCCTGCACATAACCACACACAATCCCACCACATTACCACACACAATCCAGCCCCCCACCACATTACTACAGATAATCCCGCCCCCTGCACAGCAGCTCCGCCCCCCACCCATCACCACACATAATCCCTCCCCCCACCACATTACCACAGATAATCCCGCCCCCTGCACAGTAGCTCCGCCCCCACCCATCACCACACATAATCCCGCCCCCCACCCCATCACCACACATAACCCCGCCCCCGCACATAATCCCGCCCCCCACCACATAATCCCACCACATTACCACACATAATCCCACCCCCCACCACATTACCACACATAATAATTTACCACACATAATCCCGCCCCCACCACATGACCACACACAATCCCGCCCCCACCACATGACCACACATAATCCCGCCCCCCTACCACATGACCACACACAATCCCGCCCCCCACCACATTACCACACACAATCCCGCCCCCCACATTACCACACGAGGCTCCGTCCTCACACATTACCACACGAGGCTCCGTCCTCACACATTACCACACGAGGCTCCGTCCTCACACATTACCACACGAGGCTCCGTCCTCACACATTACCACACGAGACTCCATCCCCACACATTACCACACGAGGCTCCGTCCCCACACATTACCACACGAAGCTCCGTCCTCACACATTACCACACGAGGCTCCATCCTCACACATTACCACATGAGGCTCCATCCTCACACATTACCACATGAGGCTACGTCCCCACACATTACCACAGGATGCTCTGTCCCCACACATTACCACACAAATCCAGTTTGCTTTTGATTTTACACTGTGAATAAAATGTATTAGTATTATTCTGATTTTTAATTATTATTGTTATTAACTTCATTTTAAGTTAATTTACCACCTGCGTAAGCGCTATTGAATGTTGTCATTATTTACTTTAGTTTAATCACTAGCAGCGTTAATTAGATAGCAATGAGCATGCCGAGCGTTAGCTGGCTGGAAACAGCTAGTTTATTTATATAGCACCATTAATTTCATGGTGCTGTACATGAGAAAGGGGTTACATACAGAGTTATAAATATCGTTTACAGTAAACAAGTTTACAGTGACAGACTGGTACAGAGGGGAGAGGACCCTGTCCTTGTGGACTTACATTCTACGCTAATACATTGTACAAGAGCAGGGGAGGGTATTTATTTTCATGAGGGGCCACATGAGAGACCGTGACTGTTGTGATGGGCCAAACCAATAGGTGGAAATTAATTCTGCATAATGTTTACATATTATAATTATTTATATTGTATCACTTAATATTTAATTACTTATGCTGACATCCCCTATACACTGTGTGCAGAATTATTAGGCAAGTTGTATTTTAGATAATTATTTTTATTATTGATCAACAACTATGTTCTCAATCAACCCAAAAGACTCATAAATATCAAAGCTTAATATTTTTGGAAGTTGGAGTGGGTTTTTTTTAGATTTGGCTATCTGAGGAGGATATCTGTTTGTGCAAACTATTACTGTGCAGAATTATTAGGCAAGTTAATAAAAAACAAATATATTCCCATCTCACTTGTTTATGTTCACCAGGTAAACCAATATAACTGCGCAAAATTTAGAAATAAACACTTCTCACATGCAAAAACAAACCCCCCCAAAATTAGTGACCAATATAGCCACCTTTCTTTATGATGATACTCACCAGCCTTCCATTCATAGATTCTGTCAGTTGCTTGATCTGTTTACGATCAACATTGCGTGCAGCAGCCACCACAGCCTCCCAGACATTGTTCCGATAGGTGTACTGTTTTCCCTCCCTGTAGATCTCACATTTTATGAGGGACCACAGGTTCTCTATGGGGTTCAGATCAGGTGAACAAAGGGGCCATGTCATTATTTTATCTTCTTTGAGACCTTTACTGGCCAGCCACGCTGTGGAGTAGTTGGAGGCATGTGATGGAGAATTGTCCTGCATGAAAATCATGTATTTCTTGAACGATACCGACTTCTTTCTGTACCACTGCTTGAAGAAGTTGTCTTCCAGAAACTGGCAGTAGGTTTGGGAGTTGAGCTTCACTCCATCCTCAACCCGAAAAGGTCCCACAAGTTCATCTTTGATGATATCAGCCCATACCAGTACCCCACCTCCACCTTGCTGGCGTCTGAGTCGGAGTGGAGCTCTCTACCCTTTACTGATCCAGCCTCTGGCCCATCAAGAGTCACTCTCATTTCATCAGTCCATAAAACCTTTGAAAAGTCAGTCTTAAAATATTTCTTGGCCGAGTCTGTTAGGTGTCGAGTTCCCACCTCTGCACAGGGGGAATCTCAAACCACCTCCGCTGTGGTCTCCCATTCTTCTCCAGCTGCAGTGGAGCCTGCTCAGCAGAGACGTCGGTCCCAGCGTCTGGCTCAGGGTAATACTGGGCGACTGGTTACTACTGTTCTTCCAGGCTCTGCCTTTGTAGCCAGTACTGGTCATCGGCGAGCAGACGTCTCTGGGACTAAGTCCTGCTTTTCCCCTTCTGAGCATGCCCAGGGTAAGACCTCTCATTGGAGGTCGGGGGTCACATGCTCAGATACTGCAGTGGTGGGGGGCGGGATTATGTGTGGTAATGTGGTGGGGGGGCGGGATTGTGTGTGGTAATGTGATGGGGGGCGGGATTGTGTGTGGTAATGTGGTGGGGGGGCGGAATTGTGTGTGGTAATGTGGTGGGGGGCGGGATTGTGTGTGGTAATGTGGTGGGGGGGCGGGATTGTGTGTGGTAATGTGGTGGGGGGGCGGGATTGTGTGTGGTAATGTGGTGGGGGGCGGGATTGTGTGTGGTAATGGGGTGGGGGGAGATTATGTGTGGTAATGTGGTGGGGGGTGGGATTATCTGTGGTGATGTGGTGGGGGCCAGGATTGTGTGTGGTAATGTGGTGGGGGGGCGGGATTATCTGTGATGATGTGGTGGGGGGGAGGATTGTATGTGGTAATGTGGTGGGGGGGGCGGGATAATGTGTGGTAATGTGATAGGGGGCGGGATTTTGTGTGGTAATGTGTTGGGGGGGCGAGATAATGTGTGGTAATCTGGTGGGGGGGCGGGATTGTGTGTGGTAATGTGGTGGAGGCGGGATTGTGTATGGTAATGTGATGGGGGCAGGATTGTGTGTAGTAATGTGATGGGGGGCAGGATTGTGTGTGGTAATGTGGTGGGGGGTGGGATTGTGTGTGGTAATGTGGTGGGGGGGCGGGATTGAGTGTGGTAATGGGGTGGGGGGAGATTGTGTGGTGATGTGGTGGGGGGCAGGATTATGTGTGGTAATGTGGTGGGGGGGCGGGATTCTGTGTGGTAATGTGGTGGGGGGCGGGATTGTGTGTGGTAATGTGGTGGGGGGGCAGGATTGTGTGTGGTAATGTGGTGGGGGCGGGATTGTGTGGTAATGGGGTGGGGGGCAGGATTATGTGTGGTGATATGGTGGGGGCAGAGCTACAGTGCAGAGGGCGGGATTAGCGAGTAATCACGATGCCTCTTATATATATATAGATATACTCGGTGCGTTCCGCCAACTCTAGCACAGTCTTGATGTTTTATCTTATGTTTCTTGTTCAAAGGTGGTCGCTTTTCAGCCTTCCTTACCTTGGCCATATCCCTGAGTACTGCACACCTTGTGCTTTTTGTTACTCCAGTAACGTTGCAGCTCTGAAATATGGCAAAACTGGTGGCAAATGGCATCTTGGCAGCTTCACGCTTGATTTTCCTTAATTCATGGGCAGTTATTTTGTGCCGTTTTTACCCAATGCTCTTCTTGCGACCTTGTTGGCTTTTTGCCATGAAACGCTTGATTGTTCGGTGATCACATTTCAAAGGTTTGGCAATTTCAAGACTGCTGCATCCCTCTGCAAGACATCTCACAATTTTGGACTTTTCAGAACCCGTCAAATCTCTCTTCTGACCCATTTTGCCAAAGGAAAGGAAGTTACCTAATAAATAAGCACACCTTATATAGGGTTTTGATGTCATTAGACAACACCCCTCCTCATTACAGAGATGCACATCACCTGATATACTTAATTGGTAGTTGGCTCTCAAGCCTGAACAGCTCGGAGTAGGACAACATGTATAAAAAGTATCATGTGATCAAAATACAACTTGCCTAATAATTCTGCACACAGTGTATACTATAGGTGCCCACACACAACCCCTATATACCTTATGTACCCACAGACAGCCACTATACACCATAAGTCCCCACATACACTGTGAGCCCCCACATAACCTCCTATATATAGTATAAGCCTCAACATAGCCCTAATAGACACAGTGAGCCCCCACATAGCCTCCTATATACAGTATAAGGCTCAACATAGCCCCTATATACACTGTGAGACGCCACATAGCCTCATATACATTATGAGCCCTCACATAGCCCCTCTATATACTGTATGAGCCCCCTGTATACAGAGAATCCCTAAAGTCTTTAACCCCTTCATGACCCAGCCTATTTTGGCCTTAATGACCTTGCCGTTTTTTGCAATTCTGACCAGTGTCCCTTTATGAGGTAATAACTCAGGAACGCTTCAACGGATCCTAGCGATTCTGAGACTGTTTTTTCGTGACATATTGGGCTTCATGATAGTGGTAAATTTAGGTCGATAATTTCTGAGTTTATTTGTGAAAAAAACGGAAATTTGGCGAAAATTTTGAAAATTTCGCAATTTTCACATTTTGAATTGTTATTCTGTTAAACCAGAGAGTTATGTGACACAAAATAGTTAATAAATAACGTTTCCCACATGTCTACTTTACATCAGCACAATTTTGGAAACAATTTTTTTTTTTGCTAGGAAGTTATAAGGGTTAAAATTTGACCAGTGATTTCTCATTTTTACAACAAAATTTACAAAACCATTTTTTTTAGGGACCACCTCACATTTGAAGTCATTTTGAGGGTTCTATATGGCTGAAAATACCCAAAAGTGACACCATTCTAAAAACTGCACCCCTCAAGGTGCTCAAAACCACATTCAAGAAGTTTATTAACCCTTCAGGTGTTTCACAGCAGCAGAAGCAACATGGTAGTAAAAAATGAACATTTAACTTTTTAGTCACAAAAATGATCTTTTAGCAACAATTTTTTTATTTTCCCAAGGGTAAAAGGAGAAACTGGACCACGGACATTGTTGTCCAATTTGTCCTGAGTACGCTGATACCTCATATGTGGGGGTAAACCACTGTTTGGGCGCACGGCAGGGCTCGGAAGGGAAGGAGTGCCATTTGACTTTTAGAATGAAAAATTGGCTCCAATCTTTAGCGGACACCATGTCGCGTTTGGAGAGCCCCCGTGTGCCTAAACATTGGAGCTCCCCCACAAGTGACCCCATTTTGGAAACTAGACCCCCCAAGGAACTTATCTAGAAGCATAGTGAGCACTTTAACCCCTTCATGACCTTGGGATTTTTCGTTTTTCCGTTTTCGTTTTTCACTCCCCTCCTTCACAGAGCCATAACTTTTTTATTTTTCCGTCAATTTGGCCATGTGAGGGCTTAGTTTTTGCGGGACGAGTTGTACTTTTGAACGACATCATTGATTTTACCATGTCGTGTACTAGAAAACGGGAAAAAAATTCCAAGTGCAGTGAAATTGCAAAAAAAGTGCAATCCCACACTTGTTTTTTGCTTGCCTATTTTGCTAGGTTCACTAAATGCTAAAACTGACCTGCCATTATGATTCTCCAGGTCAGTACGAGTTCATAGACACCTCACATGTCTAGGTTATGTTTTACCTAAGTGGTGAAAAAAAATTCCAAACTTTGCAAAAAAAAAAAAAAAAAATTGCGCCATTTTCCGATACTCGTAGCGTCTCCATTTTTCGTGATCTGGGGTCAGGTGAGGGCTTATTTTTTGCGTGCCGAGCTGGCG
Organism: Ranitomeya variabilis; assembly: GCF_051348905.1. Taxonomy (NCBI): domain Eukaryota; kingdom Metazoa; phylum Chordata; class Amphibia; order Anura; family Dendrobatidae; genus Ranitomeya; species Ranitomeya variabilis. Next base: position 828,834,433 of record NC_135232.1, on the reverse strand, counting down.
TTTTTAATTATAGCATTTTGGTGCAGATACGTTCTTTTGATCGCCCGTTATTGCATTTTAATGCAATGTCGCGGCGACCAAAAAAACGTATTTCTGGCGTTTCGATTTTTTTTCTCATTACGCCATTTAGCGATCAGGTTAATGCTTTTTTTTATTGATAGATCGGGCGATTCTGAACGCGGCGATACCAAATATGTGTAGGTTTGATTTTTTTTTTTTATTGATTTATTTTGATTGGGGCGAAAGGGGGGTGATTTAAACTTTTATGTTTTTTTTATTTTTTTCACATTTTTTAAAACTTTTTTTTTTCACTTTTGCCATGCTTCAATAGCCTCCATGGGAGGCTAGAAGCAGGCACAGCCCGATCGGCTCTGCTACATAACAGCGATCATCAGATCGCTGTTATGTAGGAGAATTGCAGGTGTGCTGTGAGCGCCGACCACAGGGTGGCGCTCACAGCCACCGGCGATCAGTAACCATAGAGGTCTCAAGGACCTCTATGGTTACCATTCAGAAGCATCGCCGACCCCCGATCATGTGACGGGGGTCGGCGATGACGTCATATCCGGCCGCCCGGCCGGATGCGGTAGTTAAATGCCGCTGTCTGCGTTTGACAGCGGCATTTAACTAGTTAATAGGCGCGGGCAGATCGTGATTCTGCCCGCGCCTATTGCGGGCACATGTCAGCTGTTCAAAACAGCTGACATGTCCCGGCTTTGATGCGGGCTCACCGCGGAGCCCTGCATCAAAGCAGGGGAGCTGACCTCGGACGGTATAGTACGTCCGAGGTCAGTAAGGGGTTAAACCCCCAGATGCTTCACAAATTGATCCGTAAAAATGAAAAAGTACTTTTTTTTCACAAAAAAATTATTTTAGCCTCAATTTTTTCATTTTCACATGGGCAACAGGATAAAATGGATCCTAAATTTTGTTGGGCAATTTCTCCTGAGTACACCGATACCTCACATGTGGGGGTAAACCACTGTTTGGGTGCACGGCAAGGCTCGGAAGGGGAGGCGTGCCATTTGACTTTTTGAATGGAAAATTAGCTCCAATCGTTAGCGGACACCATGTCGCGTTTGGAGAGCCCCTGTGTGCCTAAACATTGGAGATCCCCTACAAGTGACCCCATTTTGGAAACTAGACCCCCCAAGGAACTTATCTAGATGCATAGTGAGCACTTATAACCCCCAGGTGCTTCACAGAAGTTTATAACGCAGAGCCGTGAAAATAAAAAATAATTTTTCTTTCCTCAAAAATGATTTTTAGCCCAGAATTTTTTATTTTCCCAAGGGTAATAGGAGAAATTGGACCCCAAATGTTGTTGTCCAGTTTGTCCTGAGTACGATGATACCCCATATGTGGGGGTAAACCACTGTTTGGGCGCACGGCAGGGCTCGGAAGGGAAGGCACGCCATTTGGCTTTTTGAATGGAAAATTAGCTCCAATCATTAGCGGACACCATGTCGCGTTTGGAGAGCCCCTGTGTGCCTAAACATTGGAGCTCCTGCACAAGTGACCCCATTTTGGAAACTAGACCTCCCAAGGAACTAATCTAGATGTGTGGTGAGCACTTTGAACCCCCAAGTGCTTCACAGAAGTTTATAACGCAGAGCCATGAAAATAAAAAATAATTTTTCTTTTCTCAAAAATGATTTTTTAGCCCACAATTTTTTATTTTCCCAAGGGTAACAGGAGAAATTGGACCCCAAAAGTTGTTGTCCAGTTTCTTCTGAGTACGCTGATACCCCATATGTGGGGGTAAACCACTGTTTTGGCACACGTCGGGGTTCGGAAGGGAAGTAGTGACGTTTTGAAATGCAGACTTTGATGGAATGCTCTGCGGGCGTCAGGTTGCTTTTGCAGAGCCCCTGATGTGCCTAAACAGTAGGAACTCCCCACAAGTGACTCCATTTTGGAAACTAGACCCCCAAGGGAACTTATCTAGATGTGTGGTGAGCACTTTGAACCCCCAAGTGCTTCACAGAAGTTTATAACGCAGAGCCGTGAAAATAATAAATATGTTTCCTTTCCTCAAAAAAATTTTTTTAGCCCAGAATTTTTTATTTTTGCAAGAGTAACAAGAGAAATTGGACCCAAGTTGTTGTCCAGTTTCTCCTGAGTACGCTGATACCCCATATATGGGGGTAAACCACTGTTTGGGCACATGCCGGGGCTCGGAAGGGAAGTAGTGACGTTTTGGAATGCAGACTTTGATGGAATGGTCTGCGGGCATCATGTTACGTTTGCAGAGCCCCTGATATTCCTAAACAGTAGAAACCCCCCACAAGTGACCCCATTTTGGAAACTAGACCCCCCAAGGAACTTATCTAGATGTGTGGTGAGCACGTTCAACCCCCAAGTGCTTCACAGAAGTTTACAAGCAGAGCCGTGAAAATAAAAAATCATTTTTCTTTCCTCAAAAAAAGATGTTTTAGCAAGCAATTTTTTATTTTCACAAGGGTAACAGGAGAAATTGGACCCCAACAGTTGTTGCCCAGTTTGTCCTGAGAACGCTGGTACCCCAAATGTGGGGGTAAACCACTGTTTGGGCGCACGTCGGGGCTTGGAAGGGAGGGAGCACCATTTGACTTTTTGAACGCAAGATTGGCTGGAATCAATGGTGGCGCCATGTTGTGTTTGGAGACCCCTGATGTGCCTAAACAGTGGAAACCCCTCAATTCTAACTTCAACACTAACCCCAACACACCCCTAATCCTAATCCCAACTGTAGCCATAACCCTAATCACAACCCTAACCCCAACACACCCCTAACCACAACCCTAACCGCAACACACCCGTAACCCTAATTCCAACCCTAATCCTAACCCTAATCCCAACCCTAACCCTAATCCCAACCCTAACCACAACTGTAACCCCAACACACCCCTAACCCTATCCGTAACCCTAACCACAAGCCTAATCTTAACCCTATTTCCAACCCTAGCCCTAATTCCAACCCTAACTCTAATTCCAACCCTAACCCTAAGGCTATGTGCCCACGTTGCGGATTCGTGTGAGATTTTTCCGCACGATTTTTGAAAAATCTGCAGGTAAAAGGCACTGCGTTTTACCTGCGGATTTACAGCAGATTTCCAGTGTTTTTTTGTGCGGATTTCACCTGCGGATTCCTATTGAGGAACAGGTGTAAAACGCTGCGGAATCCGCACAAAGAATTGACATGCTGCGGAAAATACAACGCAGCGTTTCTGCACTGAATTTTCCGCACCATGGGCACAGCGGATTTGGTTTTCCATAGGTGTACATGGTACTGTAAACCTGATGGAAAACTGCTACGAATTCGCAGCGGCCAATCCGCTGCGGATCCGCGGCCAATCCGCTGCGGATCCGCGGCCAATCCGCTGCAGATCCGCGGCCAATCCGCTGCGGATCCGCAGCCAAATCCGCACTGTGTGCACATGCCATAACCCTAACCCTACCCGTAACCCTAACCCTACCCCTAACCCTAACCCTACCCCTAGTTCTAACCCTAGTTCTAACCCTGACCCTAGTGGAAAAAGACAAAAAAAATATTTTCTTTATTTTATTATTGTCCCTACCTATGGGGGTGATAAAGGGGGGGATTTATTTATTATTTTTTTTATTTTGATCGCTGTGATAGAACCTACCACAGCGATCAAAATGTACATTGTAATGAATCTGCCGGCCGGCAGATTTGGCGGGCGCACTGAGCATGCGCCCGCCATTTTGGAAGATGGCGGCGCCCATGGAGGAGGCGGACGGGCACCGGGAGCCTCGGTAAGTATAAGGGGGGGAGATCGGGGCACGGGGGGGCGTCGGAGCACGGGGGGTGACATAAGAGCACGGGGGGAGCGGACAGGAGGACGGGGAGTGGAGCACAGGACGGAGGGGACTACGGGACAGATCGGTGGCTTGGGGGGGCGATCGGTGGGGTGGGGGGGGTCACTTCAGTATTTCCAGCCATGGCCGATGATATTGCAGCATCGGCCATGGCTGGATTGTAATATTTCACCAGTTTTTTAGGTGAAATATTACAAATCGCTCTGATTGGCAGTTTCACTTTCAACAGCCAATCAGAGCGATCGTAGCCACAGGGGGGTGAAGCCACCCCCCCTGGGCTGAAGTACCACTCCCTCTCTCCCTGCAGATCGGGTGAAATCGGAGTTAACCCTTTCACCCGCTCTGCAGGGACGCGATCATTCCATGACGCCACATAGGCGTCATGGGTCGGATTGGCACGGGTTTTCATGACGCCTACGTGGCGTCATGGGTCGGGAAGGGGTTAAACATAGAAATTCTCATTAACTATCATTTTAATAATAATTTAATAATAGAATTTTGCCAAGCTCATCAACCTTTGCATTATAAATTAAAGAAATCATATTGAAGAAGTTATTTAACATTCCAATTGAATAAAATGTTGTTAATAAATTTCATTTCTTGAAAATATGTATTTTTGTCTGTGTCCTATGTGTCCAGACTTTCGGGACACCCTGTACAGTATGATAACCCACATAGCCTCTCTTAAAACAGTATGAGCCCCATATATCCTTCCATATACAGTTGTGCTCAAAATGTTACATATCCCGGCAGAATTTTTGCTTTTTTGGCCTTTTTTTCAGGGAATATGAATGATGACACCAGAACATTTTTCTCCACTCATGGTTAGTGGTTGGGTGAAGCCATTTATTGTCAAACTACTGTGTTTTCTCTTTTTAAATCGTAATGACAACCCAAAACCTCCAAATGACCCTTGTAAACTGTGGTGTCTGTTCACATGGGATGCATCTTATTAGCGCTGGGCAGCCCGCCTGAGCTAATAGAAGGGCGTCACTAATAGGCTGTTAACCTGGATACTGTGCATTCCCATTGTGTGAACAGCGCCACATACAAGTCTCTAATGTGCAGTCATATGCCAAGCAGCCACCCCCTCCATTAATTTGGTAGGCTGTGAGTGGCTGCCTTATTGGTATTTCTGCACCTGTGTAGCCGCCATCTTAACCACATGGGTCCACTGCATCCTGATAATGCACTTGTTCAGAGGCCTAGGCAGGTAAGCATCTCTGCCTTTTTTGTGTCCTATGTGTCCAGACTTTCGGGACACCCTGTACAGTATGATAACCCACATAGGCTCTCTTAAAACAGTATGAGCCCCCATATATCCTTCCATATACAGTTGTGCTCAAAATTTTACATATCCCGGCAGAATTTTTGCTTTTTTGGCCTTTTTTCAGGGAATATGAATGATAACACCAGAACATTGTCTCCACTCATGGTTAGTGGTTGGGTGAAGCCATTTATTGTCAAACTACAGTGTTTTCTCTTTTTAAATCATAATGACAACCCAAAACCTCCAAATGACCCTGATCAAAAGATCACATACCCTGGTGATTTTGACCTGATAACATACACAGAAGCTGACACAAATGGGTTTGAATGGCTACTAAAAGTAACATCCTCACCTGTGACCTGTTTGCTTGTAATCAGTGTGTGTGCATAAAAGCTGAGTGAGTTTCTGGGATCCGGACAGACTCTTGCATCTTTCAGCCAGCCACTGACGGTTCTGGATTGTGAGTCATGTAGAAAGCAAAAGAATTGGATCTACCGGAAAAGGTAGTTGAACTGTATAAAACAGGAATACAAAACAATATCCAAGAAATTGATAATCCCAGTCAGCAGCATTCAAACTGTGATTAAAAATGAAAAATCAGGGGCTCTTTAAAAACAAAACCACGGTCAGGTAGACCAGCAAAAATGTCGTCCACAACTGCCAGGAAAATTATTCGGGATGCTAAGACAAACCCACAAATAACATCAGCTGAAGTACAGGACTCTCTGAAAACTAGCGGTGTGGCAGTTTCAAGATGTACAATAATGCTACTTTCACACTAGCGTTTTTGGCTGCACGTCGCAATGCGTCGTTTATGTGAAAAACCGCATCCTGCAAAGTTGTCTGCAGGATGCGTTTTTTCCCCATAGACTAACATTACCGACGCATTGCGACATATAGCCACACATCGTAACCGTCTTGCGACGGATGTGTTGTTGGCGCATCGCCGCCGCAAAAAAGTTACATGTAACTTTTTTTGGGCATCGGGACCGCCATTTTCGACCGCGCATGCGCGGCCGAAACTTCGCCCCCTCCTCCCCGAACCTTACAATGAAGCAGCGGAAGCGTCTTAAGACTGCTTCCACTGCCAACATCAGGCATTTTCTTCACAGTATGCGTCGGGGCGACACAGCGCTACTGCCCCATACCGACGCTATGGTGAAAGCAGCCTAAGGGGGCACTTGAAGAAAAATGGGCTGCATGGTCGAGTCGCCAGAACAAAGACATTACTGCGCAAATGCCACAATGCCACAAAGTATCTTGCAATACACAAAACAGCACAGAGACAAGCCCCAACCATAAACGTTACATTTGGAGAGAGGTCACCAAGGCCTATGATGAAAGGAGCACCATTCCTACTGTAAAGCACAGAGGTGGATCGCTGATGTTTTGGGATGTGTGAGCTACAAAGGCACAGGAAACTTGGTCAAAGTTGAAGGAAAGATGAATGCAGCACGTTATCAGCAAATACTGAAGGCAACTTTGAACTCATCAGCCCGGAAGCTGCGCATGGGACGTACTTGGACGTTCCAACATGACAACGATCCAAGCCACAAGGCCAAGTCGACCTGTCATTGGCTAGAGCAGAACAAAGTGAAGGTTCTGGAGTGGCCATCTCAGTCTCCTGACCTCAATATCATTGAGGACATCTCAAGCGCGCAGATCATGCTAGATAGCCCAGGAATTTACAAGAACTGGGGGCTTTTTTACCAAGAAAAGTGGGCAGCTTTACCATCTGATAAAATAAAGAACCTCATCCACAACTACCACAAAAGACTTCAAGCTGTCATTGATGTTAGAGGGGGCAATACACGTTATTAAGAAATGGGGTATGTGAACTTTTGATCAGGGTAATTTTGATGTTTTGGGTTGTCATTATGATGTAAAAAGAGAAAACAGGAGTTTGACAATAAATGGCTTCACCCAACCACTAACCGTGAGTGGACTAAAAGTTTTGGTGTTATCATTCATATTCTCTGAAAAAAAGACCAAACTTTTGAGCACAACTGTACAGTGTGAGCCCCCACATATCCTCCTATATACAGTATGTAAACTAGGGGGAAGGTCACTGAGGGAACAGTGACTTGTCAGCAGTCTTCATTATGAATACCTAATCAAAGCACCACAAGAAAAACCCCTGAAGCACGAGTATATCATTAACTACTGACTACTGACAACAGTAGTTTAATATACAATAAAGGTAAAACCTTAATTTATTAGTAATGTTTCAAATGGAGCAATCTATATATATAAGAGGCATCGTGATTACTCGCTAATCCCGCCCCTTGCACAGTAGCTCCACCCCCACACATAATCCCGCCCCCACCACATTACCACACACAATCCCGCCCCCCCACCACATTACCACACACAATCCCGCCCCCCACCACATTACCACACAATCCCCCCACCACATTACCACACAGTCCCGCCCCGCCACCACATTACCACACACAATCCCACCCCCCACCACATTACCACACACAATCCCGCCCCCCAACCACATTACCATAGTCCCGCCCCACCACCACATTACCACACACAATCCCGCCCCCCAACCACATTACCACACACAATCCCGCCCCCCACCACAGTACGACACACAATCCCGCCCCCCCACCAAATTACCACACACAATCCCGCACCCCACCACATTACCACACATAATCCCGCCCCCCGCCACATTACCAAACATAATCCCGCCCCCCACCACATTACCACACATAATCCCGCCCCCCACCACATTACCACACATAATCCCCCACCACATTACCACACATAATCCCGCCCCCCACCACATTACCACACATAATCCCGCCCCTCCACCACATTACCACACATAATCCCACCCCCCACCACATTACCACACATAATCCCGTCCCCACCACATTACCACACATAATTCCACCCCCCACCACATTACCACACATAATCCCGCCCCCCACCACATTACCACACATAATCCCCCCCACCACATTACCACACAATCCCGCCCCCATCACATTACCACACATAATCCCGCCCCCACCACATTACCACACATAATTCCGCCCCCCCACCACATTACCACACATAATCCCGCCCCCCACCACATTACCACACATAATCCCGCCCCCCACCACATTACCACACATAATCCCACCCCCACCACATTACCACACATAATCCCGCCCCCACCACATTACCACACATAATTCCGCCCCCCCACATTACCACACATAACCCCGCCCCCTCCACATTACCACACATAATCCCGCCCCCCCACATTACCACACTTAATCCCGCCCCCCCACATTACCACACTTAATCCCGCCCCCCACCACATTACCACACATAATCCCGGCCCCACCACATTACCACACACAATCCCGCCCCCCACCACATTACCACACATAATCCCGCCCCCCACATTAACACACGAGGCTCCGTCCCCATACATTACCACACGAGGCTCCGTCCTCACACATTACCACACGAGGCTCCGTCCCCCCACATTACCACACGCGGTTCCGTCCTCACACATTACCGCACGAGGCTCCGTCCCCCCACATTACCACACGAGGCTCTGTCCCTCCACATTACCATACGAGGCTCCGTCCCCACGCATTACCACACGAGGCTCTGTCCCCACACATTACCACACGAATCCAGTTTGATTTTACACTGTGAATGAAATGTATTAGTATTAGTCTGATTTTTAATTATTATTATTGTTATTAACTTCATTTTATGTTAATTTACCACCTGCGTAAGCGCTATTGATTGTTTTCATTATTTACTTTAGTTTAATCACTAGCAGCGTTAATTAGATAGCAATGAGCATGCCGAGCGTTAGCTGGCTGGAAACAGCTAAGTTGTATAATAGAGTGAAAAGACACACGAAACATAAAAATGTGCCCAATATCTCTTGTGCAAGTATAAAATTTGTTTGTTCTCACGTGCATTGGGTATGGATAGTGTTCAGACCCCTTTACATTTTTCACTTTTTTTGTTTTGTTGTAGCCATTTGGTAAATTCAAAAAAGTTCATTTTCTCTCTCGCTTCATTGGGGGACACAGGAAACCAAGGCACCGAGAAACAGATTTTACGGTGAGTAAAATTAGGGTTTTTTTACATTAATGTACATTCTGCACCTCACCTTGACTGAAAAAAAAGAAATGTAGAAATTTTTGCACATTTAAAGGGAACCTATCACCCCGTTTTTTAAAGATTAGATAAAAATAGTGTGAAATAGGGGCAGAGCTGGGCTTTACATTAGTGCCTCTTTGGTGCCTTTACACCCCCGTTAGGCTGCCGAAATACCTTAGTGAAGTGTCCGTTTTGTCCTGTCACTCAAGCTGGTCAGGTCGGATGGGCGTGGTCACAGCGCTGTTTGTCCCCCAGGATCCTGCTCATCATTACGTTGGTGGCGTAGTGGTGTGCACATGTCCAGCAGATGAATCCACTGCCCAGGAGATGAATAACGGCGCGGTCTTCGCTATTCAGCCGTTTACCGGTGGGCGCGGCCATCTTTCCTGTGGCCGCGCCTGCGCAGATGGAGCGCTCTGCTGCCCGGGCTTCAGGAAAATGGCCGCGGGATTCCATGCGTGCGCAGATGGAGATCACGGCGGCCATTTTCCTGAAGCCCCGGGCAGCAGAGCGCTCCATCTGCACAGGCGCGGCCACAGGAAAGATGGCCGCGCCCACCGGTAAACGGCTGAATAGCGAAGACCGCGCCATTATTCATCTCCTGGGCAGTGGATTCATCTGCTGGACATGCGCACACCACTACGCCACCAACGTAATGATGAGCAGGATCCTGGGGGACAAACAGCGCTGTGACCACGCCCATCCGACCTGACCAGCTTGAGTGACAGGACAAAACGGACACTTCACTAAGGTATTTCGGCAGCCTAACGGGGGTGTAAAGGCACCGAAAAGGCACTAATGTAAAGCCCAGCTCTGCCCCTATTTCACACTATTTTTATCTAATCTTTAAAAAACGGGGTGATAGGTTCCCTTTAAGAAAAAAGAAATATCACATGAGAAAGAAATTAACTTTTTTGAATTTACCAAATGGCTGCAATGAAACAAAGAGTGAAAAATGTAAAGGGGTCTGAATACTTTCCGTACCCACTGTAAATGGTCAAAGAAGTGCTGTCCAAGGAATCAGGAAAAGGTGATAATAATCCCTTTACCCCTGGGCAAGTTTTCGTTTTTTTCACTCCCCTTCTTCCCAGAGCCATAACTTTTTTATTTTTCCATCAATATGGCCGTGTGATATCTTGTTTTTTGCAGAACAAGTTGTACTTTTAAACAACACCATTTATTTACCATATAATGTACTGGAAAATGTGGAAATTAATTAAAGTGCGGTGAAGTTGCAAAAAAAAGTGCAATTCCACATTTATTTTTTTTACCATGTTCACTAAATGCTAAAATTGATCTGCCATTATGATTTTCCAGGTCATTTACAAGTTTTCAGACAACAAACATGTATAGGTTCTTTTTTATTTAAGTGGTGAAAAAAAATCTAAAGTTTGTTAAAAAAAAAAATAGAAATGGGGCCATTTTCCGAGATGCTTAATGTCTCCATTTTTCAGGATCTGGGTCTGGGTTAGGGCTTATTTTTTGAGTGCCAAGCTGGCATTTTTAGTTTGAACAGTTTTTTATTTTAAAAAAATCATTAAACATTGAAAACATAGATTGCAAAATTCAAGAATCCCCTCGCAGGGGGAAATATATGACAGTTTAAGAAGCAAAAAGATGCAATATCATTGATGGATTGATGGTACTGTCGAAGTTGAATAAATCCAGTATACTACAATTTTAACTCGTTTATATTCAGATTAATAGAAGGGTAGAGGAGAAGGAAAAAAAGGGGGGGTCAAAGAACCTTGAGTGTTAGCAATGGAAGTTAAGTTGACGTGAGTTACTAGATTATATAAACCAAAAATTAAAGTTGTCGTTAAGTATAGATATAGTTGTTTGTTATGTAGCTAGAGACATTATTCTAGAAAGGTCGTTATCATTCTGCGCTTGGATCCAAGGATCCCATATGCTCCGAAAAGCTTCAATAGTGTCGAACTTAGTAGCCTTGATTTTTTCGTATAGCATTGTTAAGTTAATCCGTCTCTTCACCTGGATTATCGACAGCGTGTTAGTTTTCCATTGTCCAGCTACAGTACAGACCAAAAGTTTGGACACACCTTCTCATTCAAAGATTTTTCTGTATTTTCATGACTATGAAAATTGTACATTCACACTGAAGGCATCAAAACTATGATTTCTAAAAAACTATGACTACTGATTTCCACTGGTCTAATGTCCATTCCTTGTGTTCTTTAGCCCAAACAAGTCTCTTCTGCTTGTTGCCTGTCCTTAGCAGTGGTTTCCTAACAGCTATTTTACCATGAAGGCCCTTCTGCACAAAGTCTCCTCTTAACAGTTGTTGTACAGATGTGTCTGCTGCTAGAACTCTGTGTGGTATTGACCTGGTCTCTAATCTGAGCTGCTGTTAACCTGCGATTTCTGAGGCTGGTGACTCAGATAAACATCCTCAGAAGCAGAGGTGACTCTTGGTCTTCTTTTCCTGGGTCGGTCCTCATGTGAGCCAGTTTCTTTGTGGCGCTTGATAGCTTTTGCCACTGCACTTGGGGACACTTTCAAAGTTTTCCCAACTTTTTGGACTGACTGACCTTCATTTCTTAAAGCAATGATGGCCACTCGTTTTTCTTTACTTAGCTGCTTTTTTCTTGCCATAATTCAAATTCTAACAGCCTATTCAGTAGGACTATCAGCTGTGTATCCACCAGACTTCTGCACAACACAACTGATACTCCCAACCCCATTTATAAGGCAATAAATCCCACTTATTAAACCTGACAGGGCACACCTGTGAAGTGAAAACCATTCCCGGTGACTACCTCTTGAAGCTCATCAAGAGAATGCCAAGAGTGTGCAAAGCAGTCATCAAAGCAAAAGGTGGCTACTTTGAAAAACCTAGACTATAAGACATAATTTCAGTTGTTTCACACTTTTTTGTTAAGTATATAATTCCACATGTGTTAATTCATAGTTTTGATGCCTTCAGTGTGAATGTACAATTTTCATAGTCATGAAAATACATAAAATTCTTTAAATGAGGTGTGTCCAAACTTTTGGTCTGTACTGTATGTCTTCCATCCTGGTATATATGTCTCCCACCCTGGTATATATGTCTATCATCCCGGTATGTATGTCTCCCATCCTGGTGTATATGTCCCCCATCCTTGTATATATGTCCCCCATCCTGATATATATGTCCCCCATCCTGATATATATGCCCCCCATCCTGGTATATATGTCTACCATCCTGGTATATATCTACCATCCTTGTATATATGTGCCCCATCCTGGTATATATGTCCCCCATCCTTGTATATATGCCCCCCATCCTGGAATATATGTCTCCCATCCTGGTATATATGTCTCCCACACTGGTATATATGTCCCCCATCCTGGTATATATGTCCCCCATCCTCGTATATATATATATATATATATATATATATATATATATATATATATGTCTCCCATCCTGGTATATATGTCTCCCACCCTGGTATATATGTCTACCATCCTGGTATATATTTCTCCCATCCTGGTGTATATGTCTCCCATCCTGGTATATATGTCTCCCATCCTGGTATGTATATGTCCCCCATCCTGGTATATATGTCCACCATCCTGGTATGTATGTCCCGCATCCTGGTATATATGTCTCCCATCCTGGTATATATGATTCAAGATTCAAAGAAGCTTTATTGGCAGGACCAAATACACATCAGTTTTGCCAAAGCAAGTGTATAAAGGCAATAGGGATAGGGACTGTGGGGATGTTGGGTAGGGGAGGTGGATGGGGGCAGATCCAGGGTGGGGGCTATAGTCCATGGCATAGGGAAGGTGGATGGGGGCAGATCCATTGTGGGGGCTATAGTCCATGGCATCATGGCTGTCTTTCTCGCAGTCTATGACATTCGCTCACATACCGCGCTGCTATCTCCACTGCTCTCTCTTCTTCTCCCAGCAGGATATATGTCTTCTCTTCCTCCTTCATGGTTATGAAGTCCGGGAAGAGATGTGATAGTCTCCTGAAGTGAGTGTCCCTCACTGCTGAGTATTTGGAGCAGTGTAGCAGGAAGTGGGTTTCATCCTCTATGGCCTCCTGATCACAGTGTTGGCACAGTCTTTCCTCCCTGGGCTTGTAGTTCTGCCTGTGTCGGCCACATTCGATGGCCAGACTGTGGGCACTGAGTCTATATCGGCTCAGGATCTTGCGATCCTGAGCCGATCATATATGTCTCCCATCCTGGTATATATGTCTCCCATCCTGGTACATATGTTCCCATCCTGGTATATATGTTCCCATCCTGGTATATATGTCCTCCATCCTGGTATATATGTCCTCCATCCTGGTACACATGTTCCCCATCCTGGTATATATGTCCCCCATCCTGGTATATATGTCTCCCATCCTGGTATACATGTTCCCCATCCTGGTATATATGTCCTCCTTCCTGGTATACATGTTCCCCATCCTGGTATATATGTCCTCCATCCTGGTATACATGTTTCCCATCCTGGTATATATGTCCCCCATCCTGGTACATATGTCTTCCATCCTGGTATACATGTTCCCCATCCTGGTATATATGTCCTCCTTCCTGGTATACATGTTCCCCATTCTGGTATATATGTCCTCCTTCCTGGTATACATGTTCCCCATCCTGGTATATATGTCCTCCATCCTGGTATACATGTTTCCCATCCTGGTATATATGTCCCCCATCCTGGTACATATGTCTTCCATCCTGGTATACATGTTCCCCATCCTGGTATATATGTCTCCCATCCTGGTATACATGCTCCCCATCCTGGTATATATGTCCCCCATCCTGGTATATAGACCTCCCATACTGGGCCCATCCTGCTATATGTCCGCCATTCTGCTGCTGTTCTTTAACGCATAAAAAGAATAAATACTACTACTCGCATTCCTCTGCTCCCATGACATGCGTTGTCCTCTCCTGTAGCAAACGATGGGCAGCGTATGACGTCACTACTGTGTGCCACCAGTAACGTGCATGCTGATGTCAGCTCCCGACCTCTGATTGGCCAGCAGCGAGTATTGTCGCATGGGGCCCCAGGAAATCTCTGCGCCACAATGCATTTACCTGATTGTGGATCTTCGGATGCACATCCAGATGAAATAGCTGCTGGCATTGGTGGGTCCCCTTCATCTCCGGCCCTGGACGCGGTCACACTCTCTGTGACCATGATCATTACACCCCTTGCGGCCGGACAGCTTCCTAACGCTATTATCTTGTAAATTAACCCTGTAGCTGCAGGTTAATAGCGTTTATACCATACACTGGAAAACAAAGCTGCTCTTGAATACAGACCTGCTATAAAGTGGATGTCTATCCCCTGTTTTGGAGGCATTGTTAATAGAGAGAAGTCCTTTACGCATGACCCTGCAGAGAACATTCTCACTCACTCTGGAGGACCGGACACAGACAGCTACTGATTTCACCCATGTAATACCTCGTTTGTCCTGTAGTGGCACTATGGGACAGTTAAACACTTGCCGCCATATTTCTCTGCAGCTGACAGCTCGGGATCCCATAAGTGGAATCTGCTATGATCTGCTATGATCAGCTTATTATCCTGGTACCATTTTCCATAAAGAAATACAAAATAAAGTTAAGAATAAAGAAAAAGTTTTTAAAAATATATTTTTTTTTTAAATATATAAAACTTTGGATCACCCTCTTTTTCCATTTTGAAAATCAAGAAATAGAACTGTAGAAATATTTACTATTGTCACATCTGTAAAAGTCCAATCAAAATACAAAATGAACTACCCAGTATGGTAAATGCCTTTAAAGAGAAAAATAAAGCACAAAACAATAGAACACGTCCTCAAAAAGATGCAAAGAAAAAAAAGCAAAATGCCGCACGTAAACCACAAGCCCTCGCACAGCCCTATTACCGGTAATTGATCTACAGCACGTTATATTGACTACATATCTAAGATGTAGGATATGTGTACATAATTGAGGGGACGTCCCTTGCTTGTGACCCCATTATCCATCAGCGGGGGCTAAGAGCCTATAATGCTCTGGTGGACTTTGTGCAACTGCGTATTATTACATGGCTGCCTGGTCATTGAAAGGGGCACCTTGCAATACCACTTTCTCCCTGTAGTGGCCACTATAGGGAAAACAAGCAGCTGCGCAATGGCGATCAGGTAAGGTGATCATCTGATTTCCAATCTAAAATGATTGTTCAATTAAAAAAAAAAAACAGTAATTGTGTTTGGGAACTTACACAATATTGGAGTGACTTTTATTTTTTCTGCAGAGCACAATCGTGAAGATGAAGTTGCTCAGATCCAGGCGATGATGGATCCTCTTCACGGAGCACTGAGGAGACCTTTGTTGGTGTTAGCTTGTGTGACAAACCCTGGAGACAAGAAAATCCCTTGTGTCTACCTAGCCCATGAGCTGTGTCTCAACAAGCTAAATCGGACATGGATGGTGAGGGTTGTCTTCTGAACAGATAGAAATATTGCTTTGTATCAGGGAAATCCAATTGCAAAAAAAAGGGACGCTCACAATTAGGCCGGCGTCACACTGGCGAGTTTTCCGGACGTATGAGCGCAGAAAATACATTCGTAAAATACGCATAACACACGGCCCAATGATTCTCTATGGCCCAGCTCCTATCAGCCGTATTTTACCGATCCGTATTATACGGTTTTCTACGGCCGTACAAAATCGCAGCATGCTGCGTTTGTCACCGTAATGCGCAAAAAAATCGCCAATGAAAGTCTATGGGGGCGAGAAAAATACGGATTACAGACGGACCAGCAGTGTGACTTGCGAGAAATACGCACCAGTGTTAGAGAAAAGCCGGTAATTCAATTGCCGGCTTTTCATTTCTCCTTCACAAACCCGACAGGATATGAGACATGGTTTACATACAGTAAACCATCTCATATCCCTTTTTTTTTGCATATTCCACACTACTAATGTTAGTAGTGTGTATGTGCAATATTTGGGCGCTGTAGCTTGTAAAATAAAGGGTTAAATCGCGGAAAAAATTGGCGTGTGCTCCCGCGCAATTTTCTCCGCCAGAGTGGTAAAGCCAGTGACTGAGGGCAGATATTAATAGCCTAGAGAGGGTCCATGGTTATAGGACCCCCCCTGGCTAAAAACATCTGCCCCCAGCCACCCCAGAAAAGGCACATCTGGAAGATGCGCCTATTCTGGCACTTGGCCACTCTCTTCCCACTCCCGTGTAGCGGTGGGATATGGGGTAATGAAGGGTTAATGTCACCTTGCTGTTGTAAGGTGACATTAAGCCAGATTAATAATGGAGAGGCGTCAATTATGACACCTATCCATTATTAATCCAATAGTACGAAATGGTTAATAAAACACACACACATTATTTAAAAGTATTTTAATGAAATAAAGACACAGGTTGTTGTAATATTTTATTATACTGGTAATCCACCTGAAGACCCTCGTTCTGTAACAAAGGAAAAATAAAAAAACAACAATATCTCATACCTTCCGATGCTCAGGTCAAGTCCCACGAAGTAAATCCATCTGAAGGGGTTAAATCATTTTACAACCAGGAGCTGTGCTAAAGCAGTGCTCGTGGCTGTAAAACCCCCGGGAATGAATGGATTGCAGGGGAATGACCTGTAGTTACCTTGAGTTGCGGTGATGCGCCCTCTGCTGGATGTCCTCATATGAACTCGAGCGTGGGAACTTTTACCAGGCTCCAGTTCATGAGGACATCCAGCAGAGGGCGCCTCACTGCAAATTTAATAAAAAAGAGAAACTGAAAAAACACATGGTCATAAGTATTCAGACCATTTGCTCAGACATTCATATTTAAGTTACATGCTGTCCATTTCCTTGTGATCCTCCTTGAGATGGTTCTACTCCTTCAGCGGAGGCCAGCTGTGTTTAATTAAACTGATAGGACTTGATTTAGAAAGGCGCATACCTGTCTATATAAGACCTCACAGCTCACAGTGCATATCAGACCATATGAGAATCATGAGGTCAAAGGAACTTGCCAAGGAGCTCAGAGACAGAATTGTGGCAAGGCACAGATCTGGCCAAGGTTACAACAGAATTTCTGCAGTAATCAAGGTTCCTTAGAGCACAGTGGCCTCCATAATCTTTAAATGGAAGAAGTTTGGGACCACCAGAAGTCTTCCTTGACCTGGCCGTCCAGCCAAACTGAGCAATCGTGGGAGAAGAGCCTTGGTGAGAGAGGTAAAGAAGAACCCCAAGATCACTGTGGCTGAGCTCCAGAGGTGCAGTAGGGAGATGGGAGAAAGTTCCACAAAGTCAACTATCACTGCAGCCCTCCACCAGTCAGGCCTTTATGGCAGAGTGGCCCGACGGAAGCCTCTCCTCAGTGCAAGACATATGAAATCATGCATAGAGTTTGCTAAAAAACACATGGACTCCCAGACTATGAACTGGTCCGATGAAATGAAGATAGACCTTTTTGGTGATAATTCTAAGTGGCATGAGTGGAGAAAATCAGGCATTGCTCATCACCTGCCCAATACAATCCCAACAGTGAAACATGGTGGTGGCAGCATCATGCTATGGGGGTGTTTTTCAGCTGCAGGAACAGGACTGTTTGTCACAGAAGGAAACATGAATGTGGCCAAGCACAGAGATATCCTGGATGAAAACCTCTTCCAGAGTGCCCTGGACCTCAGACTTGGCCGAAGGTTGACCTTCCAACAAGACAATGACCCTAAGCACACAGCTAAAATAACAAAGGAGTGGATTCAGAACAACTCTGTGACCATTCTTGACTGGCCAAGCCAGAGTCCTGACCTAACCCCAATTGAGCATCTCTGGAGAGACCTGAAAATGGCTGTCCACCAACGTTCACCATCCAACCTGACGGAACTGGAGAGGATGTGCAAGGAAGAATGGCAGAGGATCCCCAAATCCAGGCGTGAAAAACTTGTTGCATCATTCCCAAGAAGAATCATGGCTGTACTAGCTCAAAAGGTGCTTCTACTCACTACTGAGCAAAGGGTCTGAATACTTATGACCATGTGATATTTCAGTTTTTTTTTTTTTTTATAAATTTGCAAAAATTACTACATTTCAGTTTGTTTTTTCCAGTCAAGATGAGGAGCAGAGTGTACATTAATGAGAAAAAAATAAACTTTTTTGAATTTACCAAATGGCAGCAATAAAACAAAGAGTGAAAAGTTTAAACGGGTCTGAATAGCTGGCTTCAGCGTCCAAGCCACGGAGGCGCATGACATCACTGCCATACGCCCAGTCACGTACACGCTGACGTCAGCTGCTGACCTCTGAGCATACATTGCGGCACACGGACCGGCACGTTCCTGAGCTGCAATACACTTCAGCTGCATGTGCGCCCGATTACACACATTCAGCTGAAGTAGGGTCTGGCGTCGGCGGCTTCAGGAAGTACCGGCCCCCATTATAGTTAAGCTATGATAGTTCCCATGACCATAATTGGGTCTGACGTAAAATATGAGATGTCAGGGCTTAATATCGCTATTTCTCCTCTGTGTATTGTGTAAATTATCCACAAACAATGAATGGTTCAACATAAAACTTTGAAAACCTCACCCCTTTGGTAAACCTCACCCCTAAAAGTACACCACATTTTTTTCACTGTTGCTGGTATTTTTGGTGAAAAAGGAAACAATTTTAGTAAAAGTGGTCGTCAAAGCTTGTTACCTGACTGTTTGGAGGGGGGAGGTGCTGTGTTAGGGGTCCTGTTACCATAGTTTCTGACTCATTCCTTTGCTTGGAGGCACACCATTGGCATCATCTGCCTAAGGCACCTTGTCCTGACCCTGATCATATTACGAAAATACCAAAAAGCAGGTCTGTATATGAGAATAATCTAACCAACAGCAAAATAGATGTTTTATATATATTTATGCATAAAAGTTGCTACTATTATGCAAATATGAAAAAGAAAGTGTGTAAATACAGTGACTTTGTGTAGAAAGGAGCAGATGATGATGATTCCGCTCCGCGGGCCTTTGTTTGCACTTGTGCCGTTTTTGGACATCCAAGTCTGGATCATACATGACAGAGAGGAGAAGAGCAGGAATGTGTGACATGTGATCAGTGTAGTTGGAGTTTTCCTGGATTCTTACAGCATCGCGATCAACCATGTGGCCTTCTGTCTGACCATGGGCAGGAAGGTGAAGGAGCAGCCGCTTCCTTCTCTCTGTCCATGGCCGAGTAGGTGAAGGAGCAGCCGCTTCCTTCTGTATGTACATGGCCACGTAGGAGAAGGAGCATCCGCTTCCTTCTTTCTGTCCAAATCCAGTAGGTGAAGGAGCATCCGCTTCCTTCTCTATGCACATGGCCACGTAGGAGGAGCAGCCGCTTCCTTCTGTATGTACATGGCCAAGTAGGAGAAGGAGCATCCGCTTCCTTCTTTCTGTAAATATCTGGTAGGTGAAGGAGCATCCGCTTCCTTCTTTCTGCCCATTTCCAGTAGGTGAAGGAGCATCCGGTAGGTGAAGGAGCATCCGCTGCCTTCTTTCTGTCCATATTCAGTAGGTCAAGGAGCATCCGCTTCCTTCTTTCTGTAAATATCCGGTAGGTGAAGGAGCATCCGCTGCCTTCTTTCTGTCCATATCCAGTAGGTGAAGGAGCATCCGCTTCCTTCTTTTTGTTTATATCCAGTGGATGAAGCCTTGTGGCCTTCTGTCTGACCATGGGCAGGAAGGTGAAGGAGCAGCCGCTTCCTTCTGTCTGTCCATGGCCGAGTAGGTGAAGGAGCAGCCGCTTCCTTCTTTCTGTTCATACCGGGTAGGTGAAGGAGCATCCGCTGCCTTCTTTCTTTCCATATCCGGTAGGTGAAGGAGCAGCCGCTACCTTCTGTCTGTCCGTATCCGGTAGTCTTTTACTTACCAGCACATTGTAGATGAGTCGTCCAGATGGTGACATAGCAAGTATTGCTGAAAGAAGTCCTTCAATTTCAGCCTTTAATTACTCGCTATTTTGAACCAGAGGAAGGCGAAAAATAACCCTGAGGACTCGTTGTTGGATTATCCTCCTATCAAGGGAAAAAAATTCCTTCCTGACCCCAAATATGGCGGTCGGAATAAATCCCTGGATGTTTGGTGCTCAAATCTACGTGCATGTTATGTGGTGGAAGCTCGGTAGGTTTGTCATAGTCCGGTAAATGAGAAAGTCCAGTTTAGAAGTCACGTCCGATTAATGTAAATCTTCATTCCTGGATGTTACTGGAATGGGGCTGATTGTTATCAGCCTAATAATCCTGCTGTAAGAAGAGAAATATACAGGTCTGAGAATCAGCTCCTCACATTCGGCATATACAGTGTACTGGGCGATATAACAATAAGGGGTATAGTGGGTAAGTGTGTTACTGGGTAGTGACAACATTCTGGATGTCTGTATGTGTTGTACTTACATAGTAATATGGGAATGGTGGCTTGGATCTGCCGCACTCCACATCGCTCCAGTCTATGGAGTGGAAGAACGGGTGGGACCTGATGGATGATTTTATGGCCAATCGGGCAGATGGAGTTTTGCAGAGAAGCTAAAAAATGAAGGAAACCATTAGTCATTAGATTATATATTATTACTGATAAGTTATTACACAATGTCTATGGACTGTCCACATCTTATCTTCTATCTCTTCTTGTAATCCCTCATCATCCTTATCTATCTGATCTTACTCACCCCTTTTATGATAGCCATGGTATTATTGCACATCCCTGGTGGAAAATAAGGTATGTCGTCATTCAGAGACTGGTGGTATTCGTCCAGTGAGCCTTTGCTGTAAAATGGCCAGGCCCCTACACTTATCAGATATAGGATGACTCCAAAGGAAAAGGATTCTGCCAGATGGTTGTATCCTTCATTAGCCATTATCTGTGGGAACATGAGATTGGAGAGAAGCTGAATATACCGGGAAGGGGAATTACACACAGAGACTGTGAAGACCGGTCTGTGATTGGATGTGAGCAAGATACATTGGGATCAGATTATCCCTCGATCTTACTATCGGAACCAATTACAGAGATGTTCCTTACCTCGGGCGCGGTGTAACCCAAAGTGCCAACAATGCACTTCACTAGATAATCCTCAGGCACATTCACGGCTGATAAGCCAAAGTCGGTGATTTTGATGTGTCCGGTGTCTTGGATGAGGATGTTCCCGGGCTTCAGGTCACTGCAGGGAGAAGGAGCAGACACTGATTGTGAGGATAATTCATGAAAAGACCTTTCTACAATAGATATGTAAGTAGACAACGGAGAGTCACAGGTCCGCATGGACATTAGGTAGGGGCACCCGGCAGCCATTCTCAGGACTTCTAGCTCTATATAGATGATGTCCTCACAAGAACTCTTGTCCATGAACTTAATGGCCAGCAGTCCTTCATTGACCGGATCTGATGCCAAGCTGACCTGGAGAAAAATCACAAGAGATCAGACCAAACTCCCATCTATTACTGTGTAATATCTCACTAGTTTATCCCAAGTATCATTACATATGAACATCCTGTAATTAATAAGTACATCCCTCCTGTGTATCTGTGCAGGATACATTGAGGGACACGGATAAATATGAATTGACACTTACTTTTCCATAGCTTCCTTTTCCAAGATCTTTCCAGAACTCGAGACTGTAAAGGTCCATAGGTTCGTCTGTGTGGACCAGTTCTCTTTGTGGAGAAATCTGTACACTGGCATCACCAAGGCCTTGTGCCGGCATGTCTGATGTCTCGTGGGGTGTCTTATCCATTCCATCTGCTGAGATGATGCAAAATTATTAATTCCTTAGTGAACACATAATGGAAATATTTGTCATGTTGTGCAGCAAATGTATGGAGTGGGCTCAGGAGCTGAGCATGCATCCTGTCAGGCATATGCCTGCTGTATTACATAGCTGCTTCCTGCCTATAACTGCAGCGACCGGAGCGTTCTCCGATTACTGCTGTTTAACCATTTCAACAATGGTATTTAAACTAAGTGACTTCCTATTTGTGTCCACACAATTGCTGGACATAACTGCAGGGGATCAATTGTTGGAAATGACTACCTGAGCCTGCTGAAAGCCCCTGTCTTTTATATTCCTCCTTCTGTTCAGACCAGTCTGGCTTCATTTCATATGAGAAAGTTAATTTAGCTATATACAGTTCTATCACAGTATATAGTACAGCGATCAGAAAATCACAGGTTCAAGTCCCCTAAGGAGACTAAAGAAAAAAAAGTAACGGAAAAAATTGTTACAGAAGAAAACAGAAAATAAATTTAAAAAAAATAACTTTCCCATTATTAATAATAATAATAATAATAATAATAATTTGCATATCTAGCATCACCACATCCATAATGGTCCGATACACAAAAATATAATTTTTTTTATTATTAACTCTAACAGTAAACACTGAAATGAGAAAAAAAATTGAAAATTGATTTTTTGAGAGCGCCGTATCCAACTAAACAATTGCAGTGAAAAGATATCAGAATGTCCAGTCTACCCAGGAAAGGTGATATCAGAATGTCCGGTCTACCCAGGAAAGCTATCAATAAAAGTTACAACTCGACATGCAAAGAAAAAAAAAACAAGTCCTCACACAGCTCCATCCAGCTATCAAAATCAAAAAGATCCAATGTCTCACAATACGGGGACACAAACCATTTTTTTTTAAATTCACAATTTTCTTTCACCAACAAGTAAATGGAAAACCCTTATACATATTCATTATTACCATAGTTGTAGCTGACATGGAGAGACATTTTGTGAAGTCGTTTTTACCACTCAATCAACACAGCAAAAAATAAAAATGGAAGAATCCTTTTTTTTCCCACATTTTTACCACACTTTGAATCTTTTTACCTATTTTCCAATATATTGAAAGGTAAAATAAATAGTGTTCAAAACTACAGCTCGGTCCACTAAATAGACAAGTCCACATACGGCTACATTGGCAGAAAAAATAAAAATAAATAGTTATGGGTTTTATAAGGAGTAAGGAAAAAAACGGACGGTTACCAGGTCAAGAAGGGGTTAACAAATATAGCTCCAGAGCATGTAATACAGTTTTAAACAGAATTATGTAAATGAGCAGGAAATGTCTAAGATTTTGACTCTCATTTATCAAAACTGTCCATTAGCAAAACGTCCCTGTTGCCCATAGCAACGAATCACAGCACAGATTCCATTTCTTAACATTCCATGGAACAATGAAAGCCGCATCGTGATCCCACTTATTAAACCTGACAGGGCACACCTGTGAAGTGAAAACCATTCCCGCTGACTACCTCTTGAAGCTCATCAAGAGAATGCCAAGAGTGTGCAAAGCAGTCATCAAAGCAAAAGGTGGCTACTTTGAAGAGCCTAGAATATAAGACATAATTTCAGTTGTTTCACACTTGTTTGTTAAGTATATAATTCCACATGTGTTAATTCATAGCTTTGATGCCTTCAGTGTGAATGTGCAATTTTCATAGTCATGAAAATACAGAAAAATCTTTAAATGAGAAGGTGTGTCCAAACTTTTGGTCTGTACTGTATGTCTCCCATCCTGGTATATATGTCCCCCACCCTGGTATATATGTCTATCATCCTGGTATATATGTCTCCCATCCTGGTGTATATGTCCCCCATCCTGGTATATATGTCCCCCATCCTGATATATATGTCTCCCATCCTGGTATATATGTCTCCAATCCTGGTATATATGTCCCCCATCCTGGTATATATGTCCCCCATCCTGGTATATATACAGTACATTAATGAGAAAAAAATAAAGTTTTTTGAATTTACCAAATGGCAGCAATGAAACAAAGAGTGAAAAGTTTAAACGGGTCTGAATAGCTGGCTTCAGCGTCCAAGCCACGGAGGTGCATGACATCACTGCCATACGCCCAGTCACGTACACGCTGACGTCAGCTGCTGACCTCTGAGCATACATTGCGGCACACGGACCGGCATGTTCCTGAGCTGCAATACACGTCAGCTGCATGTGCGCCCGATTACACACATTCAGCTGAAGTAGGGTCTGCCGTCGGCGGCTTCAGGAAGTACCGGCCCCCATTATAGTTAAGCTATGATAGTTCCCATGACCATAATTGTGTCTGACGTAAAATATGAGATGTCAGGGCTTAATATCGCTATTTCTCCTCTGTGTATTGTGTAAATTATCCACAAACAATGAATGGTTCAACATAAAACTTTGAAAACCTCACCCCTTTGGTAAACCTCACCCCTAAAAGTACACCACATTTTTTTCACTGTTGCTGGTATTTTTGGTGAAAAAGGAAACAATTTTAGTGGAAGTGGTCGTCAAAGCTTGTTACCTGACTGTTTGGAGGGGGAAGGTGCTGTGTTAGGGGTCCTGTTACCATAGTTTCTGACTCATTCCTTTGCTTGGAGGCACACCGTTGGCTTCATCTGCCTAAGGCACCTTGTCCTGACCCTGATCATATTACGAAAATACCAAAAAGCAGGTCTGTATATGAGAATAATCTAACCAACAGCAAAATAGATGTTTTATATATATTTATGCATAAAATTTGCTACTATTATGCAAATATGAAAAAGAAAGTGTGTAAATACAGTGACTTTGTGTAGAAAGGAGCAGATGATGATGATTCCGCTCCTCGGGCCTTGGTTTGCACTTGTGCCGTTTTTGGACATCCAAGTCTGGATCACACATGACAGAGAGGAGAAGAGCAGGAATGTGTGACATGTGATCAGTGTAGTTGGAGTTTTCCTGGATTCTTACAGCATCGCGATCAACCATGTGGCCTTCTGTCTGACCATGGGCAGGAAGGTGAAGGAGCAGCCGCTTCCTTCTCTCTGTCCATGGCCGAGTAGGTGAAGGAGCATCCGCTTCCTTCTGTATGTACATGGCCACGTAGGAGAAGGAGCATCCGCTTCCTTCTTTCTGTCCAAATCCAGTAGGTGAAGGAGCATCCGCTTCCTTCTCTATGCACATGGCCACGTAGGAGGAGCAGCCGCTTCCTTCTGTATGTACATGGCCAAGTAGGAGAAGGAGCATCCGCTTCCTTCTTTCTGTAAATATCTGGTAGGTGAAGGAGCATCCGCTTCCTTCTTTCTGCCCATTTCCAGTAGGTGAAGGAGCATCCGCTTCCTTCTTTCTGTCCATATCCGGTAGGTGAAGGAGCATCCGCTGCCTTCTTTCTCTCCATATTCAGTAGGTCAAGGAGCATCCGCTTCCTTCTTTCTGTAAATATCCGGTAGGTGAAGGAGCATCCGCTGCCTTCTTTCTGTCCATATCCAGTAGGTGAAGGAGCATCCGCTTCCTTCTTTTTGTTTATATCCAGTGGATGAAGCCATGTGCCTTCTGTCTGACCATGGGCAGGAAGGTGAAGGAGCAGCCGCTTCCTTCTGTCTGTCCATGGCCGAGTAGGTGAAGGAGCAGCCGCTTCCTTCTTTCTGTTCATACCGGGTAGGTGAAGGAGCATCCGCTGCCTTCTTTCTTTCCATATCCGGTAGGTGAAGGAGCAGCCGCTACCTTCTGTCTGTCCGTATCCGGTAGTCTTTTACTTACCAGCACATTGTAGATGAGTCGTCCAGATGGTGACATAGCAAGTATGGCTGAAAGAAGTCCTTCAATTTCAGCCTTTAATTACTTGCTATGTTGAACCAGAGGAAGGCGAAAAATAACCCTGAGGACTCGTTGTTGGATTATCCTCCTATCAAGGGAAAAAAATTCCTTCCTGACCCCAAATATGGTGATCGGAATAAATCCCTGGATGTTTGGTGCTCAAATCTATGTGCATGTTATGTGGTGGAAGCTCGGTAGGTTTGTCATAGTCCGGTAAATGAGAAAGTCCAGTTTAGAAGTCACGTCCGATTAATGTAAATCTTCATTCCTGGATGTTACTGGAATGGGGCTGATTGTTATCAGCCTAATAATCCTGCTGTAAGAAGAGAAATATACAGGTCTGAGAATCAGCTCCTCACATTCGGCATATACAGTGTACTGGGCGATATAACAATAAGGGGTATAGTGGGTAAGTGTGTTACTGGGTAGTGACAACATTCTGGATGTCTGTATGTGTTGTACTTACATAGTAATATGGGAATGGTGGCTCGGATCTGCCGCACTCCACATCGCTCCAGTCTATGGAGTGGAAGAACGGGTGGGACCTGATGGATGATTTTATGGCCAATCGGGCAGATGGAGTTTTGCAGAGAAGCTAAAAAATGAAGGAAACCATTAGTCATTAGATTATATATTATTACTGATAAGTTATTACACAATGTCTATGGACTGTCCACATCTTATCTTCCATCTCTTCTTGTAATCCCTCATCATCCTTATCCATCTGATCTTACTCACCCCTTTTATGATAGCCATGGTATTATTGCACATCCCTGGTGGAAAATAAGGTATGTCGTCATTCAGAGACTGGTGGTATTCGTCCAGTGAGCCTTTGCTGTAAAATGGCCAGGCCCCTACACTTATCAGATATAGGATGACTCCAAAGGAAAAGGATTCTGCCAGATGGTTGTATCCTTCATCGGCCATTATCTGTGGGAACATGAGATTGGAGAGAAGCTGAATATACCGGGAAGGGGAATTACACACAGAGACTGTGAAGACCGGTCTGTGATTGGATGTGAGCAAGATACATTGGGATCAGATTATCCCTCGATCTTACTATCGGAACCAATTACAGAGATGTTCCTTACCTCGGGCGCGGTGTAACCCAAAGTGCCAACAATGCACTTCACTAGATAATCCTCAGGCACATTCACGGCTGATAAGCCAAAGTCGGTGATTTTGATGTGTCCGGTGTCTTGGATGAGGATGTTCCCGGGCTTCAGGTCACTGCAGGGAGAAGGAGCAGACACTGATTGTGAGGATAATTCATGAAAAGACCTTTCTACAATAGATATGTAAGTAGACAACGGAGAGTCACAGGTCCGCATGGACATTAGGTAGGGGCACCCGGCAGCCATTCTCAGGACTTCTAGCTCTATATAGATGATGTCCTCACAAGAACTCTTGTCCATGAACTTAATGGCCAGCAGTCCTTCATTGACCGGATCTGATGCCAAGCTGACCTGGAGAAAAATCACAAGAGATCAGACCAAACTCCCATCTATTACTGTGTAATATCTCACTAGTTTATCCCAAGTATCATTACATATGAACATCCTGTAATTAATAAGTACATCCCTCCTGTGTATCTGTGCAGGATACATTGAGGGACACGGATAAATATGAATTGACACTTACTTTTCCATAGCTTCCTTTTCCAAGATCTTTCCAGAACTCGAGACTGTAAAGGTCCATAGGTTCGTCTGTGTGGACCAGTTCTCTTTGTGGAGAAATCTGTACACTGGCATCACCAAGGCCTTGTGCCGGCATGTCTGATGTCTCGTGGGGTGTCTTATCCATTCCATCTGCTGAGATGATGCAAAATTATTAATTCCTTAGTGAACACATAATGGAAATATTTGTCATGTTGTGCAGCAAATGTATGGAGTGGGCTCAGGAGCTGAGCATGCATCCTGTCAGGCATATGCCTGCTGTATTACATAGCTGCTTCCTGCCTATAACTGCAGCGACCGGAGCGTTCTCCGATTACTGCTGTTTAACCATTTCAACAATGGTATTTAAACTAAGTGACTTCCTATTTGTGTCCACACAATTGCTGGACATAACTGCAGGGGATCAATTGTTGGAAATGACTACCTGAGCCTGCTGAAAGCCCCTGTCTTTTATATTCCTCCTTCTGTTCAGACCAGTCTGGCTTCATTTCATATGAGAAAGTTAATTTAGCTATATACAGTTCTATCACAGTATATAGTACAGCGATCAGAAAATCACAGGTTCAAGTCCCCTAAGGAGACTAAAGAAAAAAAAGTAACGGAAAAAATTGTTACAGAAGAAAACAGAAAATAAATTTAAAAAAAATAACTTTCCCATTATTAATAATAATAATAATAATAATAATAATAATAATTTGCATATCTAGCATCACCACATCCATAATGGTCCGATACACAAAAATATAATTTTTTTTATTATTAACTCTAACAGTAAACACTGAAATGAGAAAAAAAATTGAAAATTGATTTTTTGAGAGCGCCGTATCCAACTAAACAATTGCAGTGAAAAGATATCAGAATGTCCAGTCTACCCAGGAAAGGTGATATCAGAATGTCCGGTCTACCCAGGAAAGCTATCAATAAAAGTTACAACTCGACATGCAAAGAAAAAAAAAACAAGTCCTCACACAGCTCCATCCAGCTATCAAAATCAAAAAGATCCAATGTCTCACAATACGGGGACACAAACCATTTTTTTTTAAATTCACAATTTTCTTTCACCAACAAGTAAATGGAAAACCCTTAGGGCTGTCCCACACGTCCAGATAATTCCGGTACCGGAATAAATCGGTACCGGAGTTATCCGTGTCCGTGTGCCTGGGAACTCACGGAGGCCATACGTGCGGCACACGTGTGCCGCCCGTATGGCGAGTGGGTACCACACGGAGCGTGTGGTACCCACTCTGCATGGTGCTGAAGCTGCGATTCATATCATCCCTGCAGCAACGTTTGCTGTAGAGAAAATATGAAGAATAGTGTTTAAAATAAAGATCCATGTGTCCGGCGCCCCCCCCCCCCCCTGTGCGCCCCCCCCCCGCTGGTCAGAAAATACTTACCCGCCTCCCTCGCTGCTTCCTGGTCTGGCCACGGCTTCTCCTGCATGCGGTCACGTGGGCCCGATCATTTACAGTCATGAATATGTGGCTCCACCTCCCATAGGGGCGGAGCCGACTATTCATGATTGTAAATGATCGGCCCCACGTGACCGCATACAGTAGGAGGCGCGGCCAGACCAGGAAGGAGCGAGGGAGCGGGTAAGTATTTTCTGACCAGCGGGGGGGCGCACAGGGGGTGGGGGGGCGGCGGACACCTAAATCTTTATTTTTAACACTATTCTTCATATTTTCTCTATAGCAAACGCTGCTACAGGGAAGATATGAATACCGGCTTCAGCACCATGTGGGGGGGACAGCGCTTACTGTAGCGCTGTCTCCTGCACGCACACGGACCCCAGACGGAGAATGTCCGTGTGAGGTCCGTGTTTTACGCGGACCCATTGACTCTATTGGGTCCGTGTAAAACGTGCGCTCCCACGAACACTGACATGTCTCCGTGTTTGGCACACGGAGACACGGTCCGCAAAAAATCAATGACATCTGCACAGATGCATTGATTTTTATGGGTCTACGTGTGTCAGTGTCTCCGGTACGTGAGGAAACTGTCACCTCACGTACCGGAATCACTGACGTGTGAAACCGGCCTTATACATATTCATTATTACCATAGTTGTAGCTGACATGGAGAGACATTTTGTGAAGTCGTTTTTACCACTCAATCAACACAGCAAAAAATAAAAATGGAAGAATCCTTTTTTTTCCCACATTTTTACCACACTTTGAATCTTTTTACCTATTTTCCAATATATTGAAAGGTAAAATAAATAGTGTTCAAAACTACAGCTCGGTCCACTAAATAGACAAGTCCACATACGGCTACATTGGCAGAAAAAATAAAAATAAATAGTTATGGGTTTTATAAGGAGTAAGGAAAAAAACGGACGGTTACCAGGTCAAGAAGGGGTTAACAAATATAGCTCCAGAGCATGTAATACAGTTTTAAACAGAATTATGTAAATGAGCAGGAAATGTCTAAGATTTTGACTCTCATTTATCAAAACTGTCCATTAGCAAAACGTCCCTGTTGCCCATAGCAACGAATCACAGCACAGATTCCATTTCTTAACATTCCATGGAACAATGAAAGCCGCATCGTGATCCCACTTATTAAACCTGACAGGGCACACCTGTGAAGTGAAAACCATTCCCGCTGACTACCTCTTGAAGCTCATCAAGAGAATGCCAAGAGTGTGCAAAGCAGTCATCAAAGCAAAAGGTGGCTACTTTGAAGAACCTAGAATATAAGACATAATTTCAGTTGTTTCACACTTGTTTGTTAAGTATATAATTCCACATGTGTTAATTCATAGCTTTGATGCCTTCAGTGTGAATTTACAATTTTCATAGTCATGAAAATACAGAAAAATCTTTAAATGAGAAGGTGTGTCCAAACTTTTGGTCTGTACTGTATGTCTCCCATCCTGGTATATATGTCCCCCACCCTGGTATATATGTCTATCATCCTGGTATATATGTCTCCCATCCTGGTGTATATGTCCCCCATCCTGGTATATATGTCCCCCATCCTGATATATATGTCCCCCATCCTGATATATATGTCTCCCATCCTGGTATATATACAGTACAGACCAAAAGTTTGGACACACCTTCTCATTTAAAGATTTTTCTGTATTTTCATGACTATGAAAATTGTACATTCACACTGAAGTCATCAAAACTAGGGTTGAGCGACTTTCATTTTTTTAAGATCGAGTCTGGTTTTGTGAAACCCGATTTAGTCCAGAGTCGAGTCGAGTGAAGTCGGCCGATTATCGCTAAAAGTCGGGGATCGACCGAAACACGAAACCCAATGCAAGTCAATGGGGAAGCATAGCCGGCAGTGAGTGGAGGCCAGGAAAACACCTACAGTGCACATTTTACTGCCAAAAACATCCATTCTTGTTTTCTGAAGCTTGTCAATCTTAATTAACTTTATAATAATAGTTGGGCACTGGAAATTGGGGGTCAT
Source organism: Ranitomeya variabilis (assembly GCF_051348905.1). Lineage (NCBI taxonomy): Eukaryota > Metazoa > Chordata > Amphibia > Anura > Dendrobatidae > Ranitomeya > Ranitomeya variabilis. The sequence continues at coordinate 828,803,566 of NC_135232.1, read as the reverse complement.
TTGGCAAAAGTTGTGGGGGTAGGGCTGGTTCAAGGTTTTAGTGGGCCCAGGAAACATGGACTACGTCATGGCGGTGGAGCAGGGAGAGGTAAGTATTTCAACGTTGCAAGTGCTGTGATCCTGAGCAAGCAGGGGGGGCCCACTCGTTCGCATTGGCACTGGCACAGGGCCCCTCAAAGTACGGCGGTGTGTTTGCATGGCGGGGGCGCCTCCCACCAGCAGCGACACTTTTGCGTACTCTGAGTGGCCCTGTGCCAGTGACGTCGCCAACGAGTATGCCCCCCCACCTGATGAAGGAACCTGCACTTTCATCTGCACCTTCCTCTTTGTCCCTGTGTAAGGTGGTATAATATGCGGGAAGGGGAACCTTACTTTCAGCAGGGTCAGATTCTGGCTGTGTAGAGTACAAGGGGAATGTAGTGGTCTAGGTCAATGTACCAGCAGACTCATCTAGCAGTGTCTGGGCAATGGGCAGGATGATGAGGAAACAGATATAGGGCCAAATAATAAAGTAGGCTAAATGCAGATCAAAATTGGTAACAGGACTAAACAGGCGGCATTGCTTTGTTCAGTGGAGTAGCAAACCCAAGAGCAGCAGACACTGTTTCAAGGGCCTAACCACACTAGTAGGCCAAATGCAGTTTAATATCTGATAGTATAGGCCGAAAGCCAGAATGTGGAAGCTCAGCTTTGTTCAGTTGAGGACAACACCAGGGAGGGGCAGACACCGTTAGTAGGCCCTAACCACCATTTTGTTTTTTAAAAAACACTTAATGAGAGCCAGAAGGTTGAAGCTCAGCTTTATTCAGTTGAGGGCAACACCAGGGAGGGGCAGACACCGTTAGTAGGCCCTAAACACCATTTTGTTTTTTAAAAAACACTTAATGAGAGCCAGAAGGTTGAAGCTCAGCTTTATTCAGTTGAGGGCAACACCAGGCAGGGGCAGACACCGTTAGTAGGCCGGAACCACCATTTTGTTTTTTAAAAAACACTTAATGAGAGCCAGAAGGTTGAAGCTCAGCTTTATTCAGTTGAGGGCAACACCAGGCAGGGGCAGACACCGTTAGTAGGCCGGAACCAGCAATGTGTTTAAAAACAGCAGTTAATCAGAGCCGGAAGGTAGAAGCTCAGCTTTATTCAGTTGAGGGCAACACCAGGGAGGGGCAGAAGCCGTTAGTAGGCCCTAACCACCATTTTGTTTTTTAAAAAACACTTAATGAGAGCCAGAAGGTTGAAGCTCAGCTTTATTCAGTTGAGGGCAACACCAGGCAGGGGCAGACACCGTTAGTAGGCCGGAACCAGCAATGTGTTTAAAAACAGCAGTTAATCAGAGCCGGAAGGTAGAAGCTCAGCTTTATTCAGTTGAGGGCAACACCAGGGAGGGGCAGAAGCCGTTAGTAGGCCGGAACCAGCAATGTGTTTAAAAACAGCAGTTAATCAGAGCCGGAAGGTAGAAGCTCAGCTTTATTCAGTTGAGGGCAACACCAGGGAGGGGCAGAAGCCGTTAGTAGGCCCTAACCACCATTTTGTTTTTTAAAAAACACTTAATGAGAGCCAGAAGGTTGAAGCTCAGCTTTATTCAGTTGAGGGCAACACCAGGCAGGGGCAGACACCGTTAGTAGGCCGGAACCAGCAATGTGTTTAAAAACAGCAGTTAATCAGAGCCGGAAGGTAGAAGCTCAGCTTTATTCAGTTGAGGGCAACACCAGGGAGGGGCAGAAGCCGTTAGTAGGCCCTAACCACCATTTTGTTTTTTAAAAAACACTTAATGAGAGCCAGAAGGTTGAAGCTCAGCTTTATTCAGTTGAGGGCAACACCAGGCAGGGGCAGACACCGTTAGTAGGCCGGAACCAGCAATGTGTTTAAAAACAGCAGTTAATCAGAGCCGGAAGGTAGAAGCTCAGCTTTATTCAGTTGAGGGCAACACCAGGGAGGGGCAGAAGCCGTTAGTAGGCCCTAACCACCATTTTGTTTTTTAAAAAACACTTAATGAGAGCCAGAAGGTTGAAGCTCAGCTTTATTCAGTTGAGGGCAACACCAGGCAGGGGCAGACACCGTTAGTAGGCCGGAACCAGCAATGTGTTTAAAAACAGCAGTTAATCAGAGCCGGAAGGTAGAAGCTCAGCTTTATTCAGTTGAGGGCAACACCAGGGAGGGGCAGACACCGTTAGTAGGCCGGAACCAGCAATGTGTTTAAAAACAGCAGTTAATCAGAGCCGGAAGGTAGAAGCTCAGCTTTATTCAGTTGAGGGCAACACCAGGGAGGGGCAGAAGCCGTTAGTAGGCCCTAACCACCATTTTGTTTTTTAAAAAACACTTAATGAGAGCCAGAAGGTTGAAGCTCAGCTTTATTCAGTTGAGGGCAACACCAGGCAGGGGCAGACACCGTTAGTAGGCCGGAACCAGCAATGTGTTTAAAAACAGCAGTTAATCAGAGCCGGAAGGTAGAAGCTCAGCTTTATTCAGTTGAAGGCAACACCAGGGAGGGGCAGAAGCCGTTAGTAGGCCCTAACCACCATTTTGTTTTTTAAAAAACACTTAATGAGAGCCAGAAGGTTGAAGCTCAGCTTTATTCAGTTGAGGGCAACACCAGGCAGGGGCAGACACCGTTAGTAGGCCGGAACCAGCAATGTGTTTAAAAACAGCAGTTAATCAGAGCCGGAAGGTAGAAGCTCAGCTTTATTCAGTTGAGGGCAACACCAGGGAGGGGCAGAAGCCGTTAGTAGGCCCTAACCACCATTTTGTTTTTTAAAAAACACTTAATGAGAGCCAGAAGGTAGAAGCTCAGCTTTATTCAGTTGAGGACAACTTGAATTAGGGACTGCATACAGACTTAGCAGGCTGTCCCCTGTGTGGACCATGCATCCAATACATTAACCCATTGAGCCACAAAGGACACGTAACCTTCCGTGGCCATGCCTACAGGTCCATGTGTCTGTTGTCAGGTGTACCTTTGTCAGTGTAGGCCTATTGGAAGGAGGGACCGCAGACAGGCTTCGAAGGCCTAACACAATAAAATGGGCTGGCTGTAGGCACTTTAAAATTGGTTCCAGGGGTACACGGGCAGCAGTGGTCTGGTCAGTGGAGGCCTAGTGGAAGGAGGGACCGCAGACAGGCTTCGAAGGCCTAAAATAACAAACAATAGGCTCATGGCAGTTTTACAGCGGTTACATGGATACACGGGCAGGCAGCTTGGTGGTGAGTGGAGGAGTATTTAAAGTAGGGACCGCAGACAGGCTATCAAAGGCCTAAAATAACAAACAATAGGCTCATGGCAGTTTTACAGCGGTTACATGGATACACGGGCAGGCAGCTTGGTGGTGAGTGGAGGAGTATTTAAAGTAGGGACCGCAGACAGGCTATCAAAGGCCTAAAATAACAAACAATAGGCTCATGGCAGTTTTACAGCGGTTACATGGATACACGGGCAGGCAGCTGGTGATGAGTGGAGGAGTATTTAAAGTAGGGACCGCAGACAGGCTATCAAAGGCCTAAAATAACAAACAATAGGCTCATGGCAGTTTTACAGCGGTTACATGGATACACAGGCAGCTTGGTGGTGAGTGGAGGAGTATTTAAAGTAGGGACCGCAGACAGGCTATCAAAGGCCTAAAATAACAAACAATAGGCTCATGGCAGTTTTACAGCGGTTACATGGATACACGGGCAGGCAGCTTGGTGGTGAGTGGAGGAGTATTTAAAGTAGGGACCGCAGACAGGCTATCAAAGGCCTAAAATAACAAACAATAGGCTCATGGCAGTTTTACAGCGGTTACATGGATACACAGGCAGCTTGGTGGTGAGTGGAGGAGTATTTAAAGTAGGGACCGCAGACAGGCTATCAAAGGCCTAAAATAACAAACAATAGGCTCATGGCAGTTTTACAGCGGTTACATGGATACACGGGCAGGCAGCTGGTGATGAGTGGAGGAGTATTTAAAGTAGGGACCGCAGACAGGCTATCAAAGGCCTAAAATAACAAACAATAGGCTCATGGCAGTTTTACAGCGGTTACATGGATACACGGGCAGGCAGCTTGGTGGTGAGTGGAGGAGTATTTAAAGTAGGGACCGCAGACAGGCTATCAAAGGCCTAAAATAACAAACAATAGGCTCATGGCAGTTTTACAGCGGTTACATGGATACACGGGCAGGCAGCTTGGTGGTGAGTGGAGGAGTATTTAAAGTAGGGACCGCAGACAGGCTATCAAAGGCCTAAAATAACAAACAATAGGCTCATGGCAGTTTTACAGCGGTTACATGGATACACAGGCAGCTTGGTGGTGAGTGGAGGAGTATTTAAAGTAGGGACCGCAGACAGGCTATCAAAGGCCTAAAATAACAAACAATAGGCTCATGGCAGTTTTACAGCGGTTACATGGATACACGGGCAGGCAGCTGGTGATGAGTGGAGGAGTATTTAAAGTAGGGACCGCAGACAGGCTATCAAAGGCCTAAAATAACAAACAATAGGCTCATGGCAGTTTTACAGCGGTTACATGGATACACGGGCAGGCAGCTGGTGATGAGTGGAGGAGTATTTAAAGTAGGGACCGCAGACAGGCTATCAAAGGCCTAAAATAACAAACAATAGGCTCATGGCAGCTTTACAGCGGTTACATGGATACACAGGCAGCTTGGTGGTGAGTGGAGGAGTAGTGCAAGGAGTGTCTGTCCCAGTACTCCCAAAATATAAATAGATGTTAATGTCTCGCAAAACAACCAAAACAAAAAAAAAGGTGGCATACTTAGGTACAGGGGTGGGCTCATCTACTGAGTTTCTGACATAGTAATTTGGCAGTAACTATTTAATGGTGCCAATATAGGACACAGACACAGACTACTTTAAGTTGCATCATAGATGTCTACAAATTTGTATTGTCAGTGCCAGACATTGAATGATGTCAGCGAATAGACTAAAGATTGGTGGAGCTGTGCGACATAATTTTGCACGTGGTAGAGCACATTTTGAGCTGGGGTAGGGGGGAACTCTCTTGAGGCCGGCGGGACCGCCCCAGGGCCCCTCATGTTACAACGGTGTGTCTGACGTTGGGTGCGCACCACCACCGCCAGAGACACTACATTGTACCATGAGGGACCCAGTAGCAATGCCGTCAACCAAAAGCGAGCACACCCACCTCTTCAGACAAACAGCAGTCTCACGGGTGCTTGCGCCAAGTCGCGATACCACGGCCCCGTGTGGGGAGTTTTGCCATTTAGAGAGGTGTAAACATGTCGTATGCTGTACAATCAGCTGCAGCAAATTAGACATTAGAAAAGTAATTCACAGGCAAGAGCTTTTCATAGGAAAGCTAGGTGTCGGCCGGGCAAGGTGGGGCAAAAGATTTCGAAATCCAGTTGTGGTTCATTTTAATGAATGTTAGATCGTCAACATTTTGGGTAGCCAGACGAGTCCTTTTTTCGGTTAATATTGAACCTGCAGCACTGAATACTCTTTCTGATAGGACACTTGCTGCCGGGCAAGCAAGCTCCTGCAATGCATATTCTGCCAATTCTGGCCAGGTGTCTAATTTGGAGGCCCAGTAATCAAATGGGAATGACGGTTGAGGGAGAACATCGATAAGGGATGAAAAATAGTTAGTAACCATACTGGACAAATGTTGTCTCCTGTCACTTTCAATTGATGCAGCAGTACCTGTCCGGTCTGCGGTCATAGCAAAATCACTCCACAACCTGGTCAGAAAACCCCTCTGTCCAACGCCACTTCTGATGTGTGCACCCCTAACACTCCTAGTCTGCTGCCCCCTGGAGCTCGTGTGAGAACGATCACGTGCGCTGTGTGCTGGGAATGCCTGAAGCAAACGGTCAACAAGAGTTGATTGTTTGGTTGCTAATATTAGTTCCAAGTTCTCATGTGGCATAATATTTTGCAATTTGCCTTTATAGCGTGGATCAAGGAGGCAGGCCAACCAGTAATCGTCATCGTTCATCATTTTCGTAATGCGTGTGTCCCTTTTTAGGATACGTAAGGCATAATCCGCCATGTGGGCCAAAGTTCCAGTTGTCAAATCTCCGGTTGTGATTGGTTGAGGGGCAGTTGCAGGCAAATCTACGTCACTTGTGTCCCTCAAAAAAACAGAACCCGGCCGTGACACGCAACCAATTTCCTGTGCCCCCGGGAAAGGTTCGGCATTAAAAATATACTCATCCCCATCATCCTCCTCGTCCTCCACCTCCTCTTCGCCCGCTACCTCGTCCTGTACACTGCCCTGACCAGACAATGGCTGACTGTCATCAAGGCTTTCCTCTTCCTCTGGTGCAGACGCCTGCTCCTTTATGTGCGTCAAACTTTGCATCAGCAGACGCATTAGGGGGATGCTCATGCTTATTACGGCGTTGTCTGCACTAACCAGCCGTGTGCATTCCTCAAAACACTGAAGGACTTGACACATGTCTTGTATCTTAGACCACTGCACACCTGACAACTCCATGTCTGCCATCCTACTGCCTGCCCGTGTATCCTCCCACAAATAAATAACAGCACGCCTCTGTTCGCACAGTCTCTGAAGCATGTGCAGTGTTGAGTTCCACCTTGTTGCAACGTCTATGATTAGGCGATGCTGGGGAAGGTTCAAAGACCGCTGATAGGTCTGCATACGGCTGGCGTGTACAGGCGAACGTCGGATATGTGAGCAAAGTGCACGCACTTTGAGGAGCAGGTCGGAGAACCCAGGATAAGTTTTCAATAAGCACTGCACCACCAGGTTTAAGGTGTGAGCCAGGCAAGGAATGTGTTTCAGTTGGGAAAGGGAGATGGCAGCCATGAAATTCCTTCCGTTATCACTCACTACCTTGCCTGCCTCAAGATCTACTGTGCCCAGCCACGACTGCGTTTCTTGTTGCAAGAACTCGGACAGAACTTCCGCGGTGTGTCTGTTGTCGCCCAAACACTTCATAGCCAATACAGCCTGCTGACGCTTGGCAGTAGCTGGCCCATAATGGGACAACTGGTGTGCAACAGTGTCATCTGCCGATGGAGTGGTTGGCAGACTGCGTTCTGTGGAAGAGCTGTAGCTTCTGCAGGAGGACGAGGAGGAGGAGGAGGAGGGGGTGCGAACGCCTACAGCCAACTGTTTCCTAGACCGTGGGCTAGGCACAACTGTCCCTAAATTGATGTCGCCTGTGGACCCTGCATCCACCACATTCACCCAGTGTGCCGTGATGGACACATAACGTCCCTGGCCATGCCTACTGGTCCATGCATCTGTAGTCAGGTGCACCTTTGTACTCACAGATTGCCTGAGTGCATGGACGATGCGCTGTTTAACATGCTGGTGCAGGGCTGGGATGGCTTTTCTGGAAAAAAAGTGTCGACTGGGTAGCTCGTATCGTGGTTCAGCGTACTCCATCAGGGCTTTGAAAGCTTCGCTTTCAACTAACCGGTAGGGCATCATCTCTAACGAGATTAGTCTAGCTATGTGGGCGTTAAAACCCTGTGTACGCGGATGCGAGGATAAGTACTTCCTTTTTCTAACCAGAGTCTCATGTAGGGTGAGCTGGACTGGAGAGCTGGAGATCGTGGAACTTTCGGGTGTGCCGGTGTACATGGCAGACTGAGAGACGGTTGGAGACGGTATTGTTTCCGCCGGTGCCCTAGATGCAATATTTCCTCCTACAAAACTGGTGGTTCCCTGACCCTGACTGCTTTTGGCTCGCAAAGAAACCTGCACAGATACTGCCGGTGGTGCGGAAAATGGTGGCCTTACAGTGACGGAAGGGATGTTGCGTTGCTGACTAGCTTCATTGGCCGAGGGTGCTACAACCTTAAGGGACGTTTGGTAGTTAGTCCAGGCTTGAAAATGCATGGTGGTTAAGTGTCTATGCATGCAACTAGTATTTAGACTTTTCAGATTCTGACCTCTGCTTAAGCTAGTTGAACATTTTTGACAGATGACTTTGCGCTGATCAGTTGGATGTTGTTTAAAAAAATGCCAGACTGCACTCTTCCTAGACTCGGATCCCTTTTCAGGGATTGCAGACTGAGCTTTAACCGGATGGCCACGCTGTCCTCCAACAGGTTTTGGCTTTGACACGCGTTTTGGGCCAGATACGGGCCCGGCAGATGGAACCTGTTGCGATGTTGATGCCTGCTGCGGCCCCTCCTCCACCTCCGCTTCTGAACTACTGCCGCCTGCACCCTGTTCCCCCAATGGCTGCCAATCGGGGTCAATAACTGGGTCATCTATTACCTCCTCTTCGAGCTCGTGTGCAACTTCGTCTGTGTCACTGTGTCGGTCGGTGGTATAGCGTTCGTGGCGGGGCAACATAGTCTCATCAGGGTCTGATTGTGGATCTGTACCCTGAGAGGGCAATGTGGTGGTCTGAGTCAAAGGAGCAGCATAGTACTCTGGCTGTGGCTGTGCATCAGTGCACTCCATGTCAGAATCTACTTGTAATGGGCATGGCCTGTTAAATGTTTCACTTTCTAAGCCAGGGACGGTATGTGTAAAGAGCTCCATGGAGTGACCCGTTGTGTCGCCTGCTGCATCCTTCTCTCTTGTTGTAGTTTTTGCTGAGGAGGACAAGGAAGCGACTTGTCCCTGACCGTGAACATCCACAAGCGACGCGCTGCTTTTACATTTACCAGTTTCGGAAGAGGAGGCAAAAGAGCTAGAGGCTGAGTCTGCAATGTAAGCCAAAACTTGCTGTTGCTGCTCCGCCTTTAAAAGCGGTTTTCCTACTCCCAGAAAAGAGAGCGTTCGAGGCCTTGTGTAGCCTGACGACGAAACTGGCTCCACAGCTCCAGACTTAGGTGGAATATTTTTATCCCCACGACCACCTGATGCTCCACTACCACTACCATCATTACCAGCTGACAATGAACGCCCACGACGACCTCTTGCACCAGACTTCCTCATTGTTTTAAAATCTTAACCAAAGTAACTTTATTTGTTGCTGTCAAACAACTTACACGGTGAGCTATAACTTCAGTATGATTTCAATATCCCTTAACAGGTTGGTGAGACCACAAGGAAAATCAGGCACAATGTTACACACTCTGTTTTCTGTGGCACAAAATCACAGAGATGACACACACGCAGGACTGTCACTCAAGCACTAATGTCAATATTAATCTCCCACCTAATTTTTTTTTTTTTTTTTCTCAGGGAGACTTTAGAAACCAAATAATATTAAAAAACAAACAAACAAAAAAAGGCTTTCTATGGCCCACAATTAGAGAGAGAGAGGTGGCACACCCAGGAGTCAAGACTGGCGCACAAGCTGAAAGGGCAATATTACTCTCCCACTGTTTTTTTAAGTTTTTTTTTTTTTATTTTCAGGGAGACTTTAGAAACCAAATAATATTAAAAAAACCAAAAAAATAAATAGCCTTTCTATGGCCCACTGAATGAGAGAGAGAGGTGGCACACCCAGGAGTCAAGACTGGCACACAAGCTGAAAGGGCAATATTACTCTCCCACTGTTTTTTTATGTTTTTTTTTTTTTTTCAGGGAGACTTTAGAAACCAAATAATATTAAAAAAAACCAAAAAAATAAATAGCCTTTCTATGGCCCACTGAATGAGAGAGAGAGGTGGCACACCCAGGAGTCAAGACTGGCACACAAGCTGAAAGGGCAATATTACTCTCCCACTGTTTTTTTATGTATTTTTTGTTTTTTAAGGGAGACTTTAGAAACCAAATAATATTTAAAAAAAAAACAAAAAAAAAAAGGCTTTCTATGGCCCACAATTAGAGAGAGAGAGGTGGCACACCCAGGAGTCAAGACTGGCGCACAAGCTGAAAGGGCAATATTACTCTCCCACTGTTTTTTTAAGTTTTTTTTATTTTATTTTCAGGGAGACTTTAGAAACCAAATAATATTAAAAAAACCCAAAAAAATAAATAGCCTTTCTATGGCCCACTGAATGAGAGAGAGAGGTGGCACACCCAGGAGTCAAGACTGGCACACAAGCTGAAAGGGCAATATTACTCTCCCACTGTTTTTTTATGTATTTTTTGTTTTTTAAGGGAGACTTTAGAAACCAAATAATATTTAAAAAAAAACAAAATAAATAGGCTTTCTATGGCCCACAATTAGAGAGAGAGAGGTGGCACACCCAGGAGTCAAGACTGGCGCACAAGCTGAAAGGGCAATATTACTCTCCCACTGTTTTTTTAAGTTTTTTTTTTTTTATTTTCAGGGAGACTTTAGAAACCAAATAATATTAAAAAAAACAAAAAAATAAATAGCCTTTCTATGGCCCACTGAATGAGAGAGAGAGGTGGCACACCCAGGAGTCAAGACTGGCACACAAGCTGAAAGGGCAATATTACTCTCCCACTGTTTTTTTATGTTTTTTTTTTTTTTCAGGGAGACTTTAGAAACCAAATAATATTAAAAAAACCAAAAAAATAAATAGCCTTTCTATGGCCCACTGAATGAGAGAGAGAGGTGGCACACCCAGGAGTCAAGACTGGCACACAAGCTGAAAGGGCAATATTACTCTCCCACTGTTTTTTTATGTATTTTTTGTTTTTTAAGGGAGACTTTAGAAACCAAATAATATTAAAAAAAAAACAAACAAAAAAAGGCTTTCTATGGCCCACAATTAGAGAGAGAGAGGTGGCACACCCAGGAGTCAAGACTGGCGCACAAGCTGAAAGGGCAATATTACTCTCCCACTGTTTTTTTAAGTTTTTTTTTTTGTTATTTTCAGGGAGACTTTAGAAACCAAATAATATTAAAAAAACCAAAAAAATAAATAGCCTTTCTATGGCCCACTGAATGAGAGAGAGAGGTGGCACACCCAGGAGTCAAGACTGGCACACAAGCTGAAAGGGCAATATTACTCTCCCACTGTTTTTTTAAGTTGTTTTTTTTGTTATTTTCAGGGAGACTTTAGAAACCAAATAATATTAAAAAAACCAAAAAAATAAATAGCCTTTCTATGGCCCACTGAATGAGAGAGAGAGGTGGCACACCCAGGAGTCAAGACTGGCACACAAGCTGAAAGGGCAATATTACTCTCCCACTGTTTTTTTATGTATTTTTTGTTTTTTAAGGGAGACTTTAGAAACCAAATAATATTAAAAAAAACCAAAAAAATAAATAGCCTTTCTATGGCCCACTGAATGAGAGAGAGAGGTGGCACACCCAGGAGTCAAGACTGGCACACAAGCTGAAAGGGCAATATTACTCTCCCACTGTTTTTTTATGTTTTTTTTTTTTTTCAGGGAGACTTTAGAAACCAAATAATATTAAAAAAACCAAAAAAATAAATAGCCTTTCTATGGCCCACTGAATGAGAGAGAGAGGTGGCACACCCAGGAGTCAAGACTGGCACACAAGCTGAAAGGGCAATATTACTCTCCCACTGTTTTTTTATGTATTTTTTGTTTTTTTAAGGGAGACTTTAGAAACCAAATAATATTTAAAAAAAAACAAAAAAAAAAAGGCTTTCTATGGCCCACAATTAGAGAGAGAGAGGTGGCACACCCAGGAGTCAAGACTGGCGCACAAGCTGAAAGGGCAATATTACTCTCCCACTGTTTTTTTAAGTTTTTTTTTTTTATTTTCAGGGAGACTTTAGAAACCAAATAATATTAAAAAAACCAAAAAAATAAATAGCCTTTCTATGGCCCACTGAATGAGAGAGAGAGGTGGCACACCCAGGAGTCAAGACTGGCACACAAGCTGAAAGGGCAATATTACTCTCCCACTGTTTTTTTATGTTTTTTTTTTTTTCAGGGAGACTTTAGAAACCAAATAATATTAAAAAAACCAAAAAAATAAATAGCCTTTCTATGGCCCACTGAATGAGAGAGAGAGGTGGCACACCCAGGAGTCAAGACTGGCACACAAGCTGAAAGGGCAATATTACTCTCCCACTGTTTTTTTATGTATTTTTTGTTTTTTAAGGGAGACTTTAGAAACCAAATAATATTAAAAAAAAAAAAAAAAAAAAAGGCTTTCTATGGCCCACAATTAGAGAGAGAGAGGTGGCACACCCAGGAGTCAAGACTGGCGCACAAGCTGAAAGGGCAATATTACTCTCCCACTGTTTTTTTAAGTTTTTTTTTTTTTATTTTCAGGGAGACTTTAGAAACCAAATAATATTAAAAAAACCAAAAAAATAAATAGCCTTTCTATGGCCCACTGAATGAGAGAGAGAGGTGGCACACCCAGGAGTCAAGACTGGCACACAAGCTGAAAGGGCAATATTACTCTCCCACTGTTTTTTTATGTATTTTTTGTTTTTTAAGGGAGACTTTAGAAACCCAATAATATTTAAAAAAAAAAAAAAAAAAAAAGGCTTTCTATGGCCCACAATTAGAGAGAGAGGTGGCACACCCAGGAGTCAAGACTGGCACACAAGCTGAAAGGGCAATATTACTCTCCCACTGTTTTTTTATGTATTTTTTGTTTTTTAAGGGAGACTTTAGAAACCCAATAATATTAAAAAAAAAAAAAAAAAAAGGCTTTCTATGGCCCACAATTAGAGAGAGAGGTGGCACACCCAGGAGTCAAGACTGGCACACAAGCTGAAAGGGCAATATTACTCTCCCACTGTTTTTTTATGTATTTTTTGTTTTTTAAGGGAGACTTTAGAAACCCAATAATATTTAAAAAAAAAAAAAAAAAAAGGCTTTCTATGGCCCACAATTAGAGAGAGAGGTGGCACACCCAGGAGTCAAGACTGGCACACAAGCTGAAAGGGCAATATTACTCTCCCACTGTTTTTTTATTTATTTATTTTTTTTCAGGGAGACTTTAGAAACCAAATAATAAGAAAAAAAATAAATAAATAAATAGGCTTTCTATAGCCCACTGAATAAGAGATAGCACACACAGCAGTGGCACACAAGCCCTGACTGAGGCCAATATTTTTCTACCACTGATTGATGTAGTGTTTTTGTGTTGAGGTAGAATTTAGAACACAAATCACGGAAAAAATAAATAGGCTTTCTATGGCCCACTCAGTGAGAGATGGCACACACAGGGATGGCACTGTAGCAGAAATGCCAATCTTAATCTCCCACAAAAAAAAAAAAAAAAAAAACAGGGACTGTCCTACAATTACTATCTCCCTGCAGTAATCTAAGCCAGGTATGGCAGGCAGCAATAGGAGTGGACTGATGCACAAATTAAATAAAAAGTGTGGACAAACAAAAAAGATAGCTGTGCAGAAAGGAACAAGAGGATATGTGCTTTGAAAAAAGCAGTTGGTTTCCACAGTGGCGTACACACAGCAATACAGCTATCACGGAGCCTTCTAGGGCAGCCCAATGAGCTACAGCGCTGAGGAAAAAAAATAGCTTCCACTGTTCCTGCACACCGAAGGTGGTGTTGGACAGTGGAAATCGCTACAGCACAAGCGGTTTGGTGGTTAGTGGACCCTGCCTAACGCTCTCCCTGCTTCTGACGAAGCGGCAGCAACCTCTCCCTAAGCTCAGATCAGCAGCAGTAAGATGGCGGTCGGCGGGAACGCCCCTTTATAGCCCCTGTGACGCCGCAGACAGCAAGCCAATCACTGCAATGCCCTTCTCTAAGATGGTGGGGACCAGGATCTATGTCATCACGCTGCCCACACTCTGCGTTCACCTTCATTGGCTGAGAAATGGCGCTTTTCGCGTCATTGAAACGCGACTTTGGCGCGAAAGTCGCGTACCGCATGGCCGACAAGCACAGGGGTCGGATCGGGTTTCATGAGACGCCGACTTAGCCAAAAGTCGGCGACTTTTGAAAATGATCGACCCGTTTCGCTCGACCCTAATCAAAACTATGAATTAACATGCGTGGAATTATATACTTAACAAAAAAGTGTGAAAAAACTGAAATTATGTCTTATATTCTAGGTTCCTCAAAGTAGCCACCTTTTGCTGTGATGACTGCTTTGCACACTCTTGGTATTCTCTTGATGAGCTTCAAGAGGTAGTCACCGGGAATGGTTTTCACTTCACAGGTATGCCCTGTCAGGTTTAATAAGTGTGATTTATTGCCTTATAAATTGGGTTGGGACCATCAGTTGTTTTGTGCAGAAGTCTGGTGGATACACAGCTGGTAGTCCTACTGAATAGACTGTTAGAATTTGTATTATGGCAAGAAAAAAGCAGCTAAGTTAAGAAAAACGAGTGGCCATCATTACTTTAAGAAATGAAGGTCAGTCAGTCCAAAAAGTTGGGAAAACTTTGAAAGTGTCCCCAAGTGCAGTGGCAAAAGCCATCAAGCGCCACAAAGAAACTGGCTCACATGAGAACCGACCCAGGAAAGGAAGACCAAGAGTCACCTCTGCTTCTGAGGATAAGTTTATCTGAGTCACCAGCCTCAGAAATCGCAGGTTAACAGCAGCTCAGATAAGAGACCAGGTTAATGCCACACAGAGTTCTAGCAGCAGACACATCTCTACAAAAACTATTAAGAGGACACTTTGTGCAGCAGGCCTTCATGGTAAAATAGCTGCTAGGAAACCACTGCTAAGGACAGGCAACAAGCAGAAGAGACTTGTTTGGGCTAAAGAACACAAGGAATGGACATTAGACCAGTGGAAATCTGTGCTTTGGTCTGATGAGTCCAAATTTGAGATCTTTGGTTCCAACCACCGTGTCTTTGTGCAATGCAGAAAAGTTGAACGGATGGACCCTACATGCCTGGTTCCCACCATGAAGCATGGAGGAGGAGGTGTGATGGTGTGGGGGTGCTTTGCTGGTGACATTGTTGGGGATTTATTCAAAATTGATGGCATACTGAACCAGCATGGCTACCACAGCATCCTGCAGCGGCATGCTATTTCATCCGGTTTGCGTTTAGTTGGACCATCATTTATTTTTCAACTGGACAATGACCCCAAACACACCTCCAGGCTGTGTAAGGGCTATTTGACCAACAAGGAGAGTGATGGGGTGCTGCGCCAGATGACCTGGCCTCCACAGTCACCAGACCTGAACCCAATCGACATGGTTTGGGGTGAGCTGGACCGCAGAGTGAAGGCAAAAGGGCCAACAAGTGCTAAGCATCTCTGGGAACTCCTGCAAGATTGTTGGAAGACCATTCCCGGTGACTACCTCTTGAATCTCATCAAGAGAATGCCAAGAGTGTGCAAAGCAGTCATCAAAGCAAAAGGTGGCTACTTTGAAGACCCTATAATATAAGACATAATTTCAGTTGTTTCACACTTTTTTGTTAAGTATATAATTCCACATGTGTTAATTCATAGTTTTGATGCCTTCAGTGTGAATGTACAATTTTCATAGTCATGAAAATACAGAAAAATCTTTAAATGAGAGGGTGTATCCAAACTTTTGGTCTGTACTGTATATGGTTTCTAGTTGCCATAGTGATAAAATCAATAAGGCGGCAAATTTTATTATTAGCATTAATTGGTCTGTCACCCAAAAGTAATACTGTCAATGTTAGAAGCCGTTCCTTTTTTAAAACTGTATTAATTATTTTTATTACATCTTTCCAGAGAGACTTCACTATTTGACATGTCCACCAAATGTGAAGTGTATCTCCCACATCAATGCATCCTCTAAAACATTTGTTAGGAATGGTATGATAAATATTATGTTAAAAAACTGGGAACATAATGTATTCTGTGAAATAGTTTAAGAGATGTCTCAGTTAGTGAGATTTGGTTACTTCCCCTTAGGATATTTTCATAACATTTATACCATCTTTGAGGTGTAAGGGTACCGTCACACAGTGCAATTTTGATCGCTACGACGGCACGATCCGTGACGTCGCAGCGATCGTATGATTATCGCTCCAGCGTCGTAGACTGCGGTCACACGTTGCAATCACGGCGCTGGAGCGATGCCGAAGTCCCCGGGTAACCAGGGTAAACATCGGGTAACTAAGCGCAGGGCCGCGCTTAGTAACCCGATGTTTACCGTGGTTACCAGCGTAAAAGTAAAAAAAAAAAAAACCGTACATGCTCACCATCTGATGTCCGTCCGGTCCCTTGCCGTCTGCTTCCTGCTCTGACAGATCCGGCCGTACAGTGAGAGCAGAGTGCAGCGGTGACGTCACCGCTGTGATCTGCTCTCACTTTCCGGCCGGCAGACAGTCAGAGCGGGAAGCGGACGGCAAGGGACCGGACGGACATCAGATGGTGAGCATGTACGTTTTTTTTTTTTTACTTTTACGCTGGTAATCACGGTAAACATCGGGTTACTAAGCGCGGCCCTGCGCTTAGTTACCCGATGTTTACCCTGGTTACCAGCGAACGCATCGCTGGATCGCTGTCACACACAACGATCCAGCGATGTCAGCGGGTGATCAAGCGACGAAAGAAAGTTCCAAACGATCTGCTACGACGTACGATTCTCAGCAGGATCCCTGATCGCTGCTGCGTGTCAGACACTGCGATATCGTAACGATATCGCTAGAACGTCACGAATCGTACCTTCGTAGCGATCAAAATTGCACTGTGTGACGGTACCCTAAGAGAGATTCGTAGGTCTTCCTCCCATTGCTCCATAGCCTTCAATTTCGAATTATCTCTTGGCTGATTAAATAAAGAATATAGCTGTGATATGAGGCCATTTCCCAATGGGTCATATAAACATTTTAATTCAAAATTTGTAGGTTTTGGATTTGGTGCATTGGTGGTTAAAGTACGTAAGAAATGAAAGATTTGTGCTAATCTGAAATTTTCAGATGTTGGTACATGGTATTTTGTGACGAATTCTTGTTTCGACACTAATTGAAAGTGGGAGGTTAAACGCTGTAACCTAGCTAATTTGTTTTGCTTCCACCATGTGTGATTCTTGGAAGCTACCGCTGGAGGAAACATGGGATTGTCAAACAATTCCAGAAGTGGGGAGGGCTGGGATTGAAGTGTGAATTTAAATATATTTACTCTCCAGATACTAATGAATGGGATGTGTAGGGTGAGTGTGTAGCTAGGTCTTTTGGTAATGGACCAGTGGCCCAAATCAGACTTTCCAATGAGTGTGGCGCTATGTAGGAGCTTTTATCTGTGACCAAATAGGTGCGTGTTCAGCAGTCACTGCTGCTAGTTGAGCAATCTGAGCTGCTTTATAATATAAAGAAAAGTTCGGTAGAAAAACTCCTCCTTGTCGTTTGTGTCTAAATAGGGTTTGCTGGGAAATGCACAATTTTTTATTGTTCCAAATACAATGTAATATTTGTAAATTTATCTTTTTAAAAGTCAATTAGGGTATTGGGATTGGTAAAGAGCGGAACAAATATAAATATTGGGGTAAAGTTACCATTTTTATTGAATTAATTCTACCTAAAAACGAAAGAGATGAGGAAGACCATTTTGATAGAGTTTGTATACATTTTTATAGTAAAATGTTATAGTTATATTTAAATAAAGTAGTTTTAGTAGGTGTAAGATTAATTCCTAAGTAGGTGATGTATTGTTTGGCGTGTCGAAACTGAAAATTATTTAAAATTGAATTTTGGACTGTAGGGGGGTATTCAGAAACATTATCTCTGATTTTTTGACTTTGGCCTAGTCCAGAAATTTCCTCAAAATGTTTAAGGGTGTTTAGAAGATTTGGCAGGGATATATGGGTCTGTTAATGTTAGCAAGAGATCATCAGCAAACAAGCTGACCTTGTATTCATGTTTACCTATGGTTTGGCCCATAATGTCTGGATGCAGGCGTATTTTTTGGGCTAAAGGTTCCATAACCATAGCGAATAGGGCAGGAGATAGTGGGCATCCTTTTCTCGTTCCCCTGTTAATGGTTATTGCTTTTGGAGAGTTCGAGGATAGATTTAGATAAGCCACCGGCTTGTTATAAAGAAGTTTGAGAGAATTAATTAGTTGTTGTGAAATCCCCATTTTACGTAAAATGTTAAACATATATGGCCATCTTACGTAGTCGAAAGCCTTTTCTATATCCAAGGCTATCAAAATTAAAGGAGTTTTACGTTTATTAGCGGTATGGATTATATTAAGGTTTTTGCGAATATTGTCTGGTGCTTGTCTTGTCGGGATAGATCCTACTTGATCTTTATGGATAAGGCTAGGGAGACATTTATTAATTCTATCTGCTATAATAGCCGAGAAAATTTTAAGATCTAAGTTTAATAAAGATATGGGTCTATAATTTTTTGTAAGCAAAGGGTCCCTTTTTGGTTTCGGGATAATTGATATATGGTCTGTATAGAATTCCAGGGGCATTGTCTGACCCTTCAACATATCATTGCAGTATGTCTGAATGTGTTTGGATAAGATATTCAAAATTTTTTTATAATATAAAGCAGTTAAACCATCCGGGCCTGGTGCCTTCCCAATTTTTAGATGTTTGATAGTAGAAATAATTTCTTCATCAGAAATAGGAGAGTGCAGTGTTGCTGCAAAATTCGAGGTCAGGGTAGGTATCAGTATACAATTTTTGACAATGGTTTTGAAATGTTTTGTAGATTTTATTTGGGTTAAAAGTAGTTTGAGATTTTTCATCTTTTATAGAGAAAATGGAGTTCAATCATTTTTTATATTTTTATTTGCGTGCAAGCATTCGATCCATTTTGGTAGAAAACTGATAGAACGTGGCTTGGGTCCATCTATTTGCCCGTTCAGTGTGGGTGGTCAATAAAGTATTTAATTGTAACTTTAAATCATTGATTCGTTTAGTTAGATACATGAAGGAGCCAGATTGATTTGCTAATTCTAACTTATATATTTCATGTTCTAAAGCCGATTGTTCTTGTAATCGATCCCTTTTTTTTTAGAGGCAATCTTAATGAAGACACAATAATAATAATAATAACACCAGTTATATATTTTTTATGGGCCATCCATATATTACCTGATGAGATATCAGGAGTAATATTTGAGAGAAAGAAGGTTTTAAGTTGCTCAACTGATATTCTCACCTGGGGGCCGATATTAATGATTCATTTAGTCTCCACCTGTATAGGCGAGATGTTGCTATCGAGTGTCTTATCTAGGGTTAAATTGAAGTTGTCCCCCCCAAACGATAACATCGTACGAAACAGAATTCAAAGATCTCGCAATTGATTTAATAGTTTTCATTTGCAACGTCGGGGGTGCATACAACTAACGAGGCAAATTCATTTTTCTTGTACAGTTCCCCAGAGTATTATATATCTGCCCTCTTTATCTACAATTGTGTCCTCTTGTATAAATGGGAAAGAATTATGGAGAAAGATAGCAACTCCTCTCGTTTTTTTATCGTGGGTAGCTAAAAAAAATCTTGAGTATGACTTATGAAAGTACTTGGGGGATGAAGTATTAGAGAAGTCGGTTTCCTGCAAAAATATTACATCAGGAGAATTTTTTGAGTAATCAATAAAGGCGCGTTTCCTTTTTACAGAGGAATTAAATCTCCTTACGTTATGTGATAATATCTTATACATTTAACGCTTAAAGAGATCTGGTTAAGTCACCTGATACAACATTGCATGTGATGAATTGATCCACGTCAGCTTCTGATACATTTAAATGTTCTATGCTTGTCAACACTCTGGTAGGGGAGGGTGAGGTAAAAGGGGAAAAAAAAACAAAAGAACATAGACAACAGTTACAACAAACAACCGATATGTGGGCTAAGGTGTGTCGGTTCATTATCATTAGGACCAGTAACAGTAATAGTCCAAAGTGGAGTGGCATTATTACTTCAGGGGCACAGCACTCTCTATAATTGAGAGAAGTATTAATTAGCCCAATTTATAATACGTTATAAAGTATATCATTTAAAAGAACCATTATAACTGAATCTTAACATTTCAACTGCTCTCCAGGCCCAACTTAACATCTTAACATCAGCGGTGTCACGGGAAACCTAGGTGTCACAGGAAACTTAGGTAGGCAAGAGCTAATAACCCGGGCCCCTGCGATTTCCCTCAACTCTGGGAAACCCTGACTGACCCTCTCCCAGAGTTTACAAGGATGGTGTGCATGTCTGGGCCTCCATCCTCACCCTGTCTCCTGTTACAACCACTGGCTGAAACCACCACCCACCACCCAGTGAAGAGACCACTAACCAATACCCACAGTTAGCACAGGCAAGGATAACGGAAAATATACACCACGCCGCAGTCACTCAGGAATACACAATAAGTGCACAGGGCAAAACAAATACAAATATAGGAAGGAGGAAAATATGACAAAGGGAAATATACACCACCAGATACGATACTCCTTCTCCTAGACCACCACTCCAGACCGAGATAACCAAGCACAAGACAGAAGTTGTGTGTTGTTGTGTGTCCTCTATTTTGTTTTTAATTTTCTTATTTATTTCTTCTTATGTAGTATCCATGTATTGTTACCTTTTTTTTTTTCATGGCGCTCCTGATGTGGTTCTCCCATTGGAAAGGATATTGATTGGGCACGGAGTGTTCTGAGTGGCCCCCGCTCCAAGATACGGTCCGCTTGTGGCTTTCCATCTCTTCGAATTTCTGTGGACTATGAGAAAAAAGAAAAAAGCAAGAAAGTTTTTATTCAATATTTGTATATTCCTGCACGTTATATGTTGGCACTAGTTCTTAATAATTGGGGTATTTTTTCAACTATAGGTTTTAATAACCTTTTTACGACTGTATATATATTTTTTTGTATATGCTGTCCACCTGTATCACTAGGAATTTTGGAGCATATTTTGAGAATCTTATGCTCTTTTTATGTTCACTACCTGTAAAAAAAAATTTTTCACGCCTATATATATGTTGGCAATAGTTGCTAACACTGTAGCACTGATAATATTGTTAGTCACCAATTGTTGATTGTATATTTGATGTTTAGAGTATTATATGTACACATTTTTAATGGTGTTTTTGTTTTATTCTAATATATTGTTGTTACCTTCCCCTCTTAATTCTTAGACAACATATCTTGTTGTTAATAATAGTGGGGATTCTCCTTCTGGGAATGTTGCAACTTATTGATGCCCCCCTTTTTTTACCTTTCTTTTTGCTTTTTTGTTTTTTCTTTCACATCATGCGGTTTCCTTCGGGATTCTGTGCGATCGACAATAATGTCCTGTCATGGGAGTCTATCTCAGATGTATCCACTGTGCGCATGCTCGCTGTCACCTAGTCCCGGGGCATTGTGGGCGGCGCCTTATGATGACGCTTGCGGTGCAGTGACGTCATGGCGACGGAGCTGTGGACCACAGCGCCATCTTGGAGGCCGTTTGCCATGCAGTTCCTGGCGTGGTGGCATCAGAACATGCGCCGACACAGGTAGTTTAAGTTCTCCATATCGGGGTCCCTATAAATAATAGCGCCTGACACCCAACAGCACCGCCCCCTGACGAAGCTGACGCGAAATGCGCGTTGGGGCAACGGTGCTGTTCACTTCTGACGCCAGCATCTGGGTAAGAGGATAGGGATGGGTGGACTGGATGATTAATGAATATACGAGCCTGTGTACAGGGCTTACTGCACTTTCTTATACGGCCCCATTGATCTTAGACTCGGTGCCCGCTCCATTGTTTGCATTGCATATGATTTTTTGTATTCATGGCGTCATCTGGTGAACAGCACTGTTTTTTCGGTCTGTACTACCTACCTGTGTGTGAATTCTCATGTACTGTTTTATAAAAGTTTTGTGATACATGTTTTTTCTTATTCGTGTAATTTAATAAAATTTGATATTATTACTTTTTGGACATGCACTCCAATTTTTTCTGGTTTTCTCACAAAACAGAAGCTATAATCGGCGACGCCCAATGTTCAGAAGAACAATTTAAAGGCAGTGGGCATGACCCAGCTTTCAATCCGAGCACCAGCTAAATTAACCCCGGACCAGCTAGATAAAATCTAGCCGACGCCACTGAGCGCATAGTGGACAAAAGCGGAATTACCGCTGTCTGTCGAACGCCCTAGTATGAACAGCGTCCGACATGACAGTACCCCGCCTTCTACGAGGGGCCCCAGGGCCCTCACGACTTATAGGACCCGGCTTGTCCGGATGGCGGTGGTGAAACATACTGACCAGCCGATCCGCATGAATGTCCGAGGCTGGTACCCAAGACCTCTCCTCCGGTCCATAACCACGCCAGTGTACCAAATACTGTAAGGTGCGGCGCACTACACGAGAGTCAACCACCTTGGAGACTTCAAATTCCAAATTACCATCCACCAAGACGGGAAGGCATCGGTGTCACGTCCACAAGACCCACCATCTTTTTTAGCAACGATCTGTGGAACACGTTGTGTATCTTATACACCGTAGGAAGCTCCAATCGGTAAGCTACTGGGTTAATGACAGCGATGACCTTAAAAGGACCAATAAACCTAGGACCCAATTTAAGGGATGGTATTTTGAGTCTTATGTTTTTTGTGGATAACCACACCCAGTCTTCCACACTGAGGTCCGGACCTGGCACACACCTTCTGTCAGCCACATGTTTGTACCTAGCACCCACGCTCAACAAGCGCTGTTTAACTCTCCTCCAGACTGATGACAGTTGTGCTCCTAACTGGTCTTCCTCCGGGAAGCCGGAAGAGCCCCCCTGACTCAAAGTACAAAATTGAGGATGTAGCCCGTAAACACAAAAAAACGGAGACTCCCCAGACGACTCCTGGCGGTGATTATTGATGGCAAACTCAGCCAAAGGAAGGAACGTCGACCACTCCTCCTGGTTATCAGAAACAAAGCAGCGTAAGTACTGCTCCAAATTTTGGTTCATACGCTCGGTCTGACCATTCGACTGAGGATGAAACGCTGAAGAATGAGACAACTTGATCCCCAGCCGTGAGCAAAACGCTTTCCAAAATTTTGCCACAAACTGAGTACCTCTATCGGAAACGATGTCAGACGGAACCCCATGAAGTCTGACCACCTCCTGCACAAATACCTGAGCCAGAGTCTTAGCGTTAGGCAACGAAGGCAAAGACACAAAGTGCGACATTTTTGAGAACCGATCAACAATCACCAAAATGACTGTGTTCCCAGCTGAGGAGGGCAAGTCAGTGATAAAATCCATGGAGATCTCCATCCATGGCTTACTAGGTACCTCGAGAGGAAGTAGTGTGCCAACAGGACGGGACCTGGGCGTCTTAGCCCTAGCGCACGTGGTGCAAGCTGACACGTATGAGACCACGTCCTGTCGGATTTTGGGCCACCAAAACCGACGTGACACCAACTCCAATGTACCCCTGACCCCTGGGTGGCCAGCCAGGACAGCATCATGATGCTCCGCCAAAACCTTTAAGCAGAGATGAAGCGGTACAAACGATTTGTTTATGGGAAGCTCAGATGGTACCTGCTCCTGAGCCTCGGCAATCTCAGCCTCAACCTCGGTTGTGAGAGCCGAAACCACAACACCCTTTTGGAGGATGGGTACCGGATCTTCCCGAGGTTCCCCCCCCCCCCGGAAAACACCTGGACAGAGCATCCGCCTTAGTGTTTTTAGACCCAGGTCTGTAAGTAACAACAAAGTTGAACCACGTGAAAAACAATGCCCAGCGAGCCTGCCTGGGAGATAGACGCTTGGCAGACTCCAAATAAAGCAAATTCTTATGGTCGGTAATTACAGTAACCTGATGAACCGACCCCTCCAAGAAGTGTCGCCATTCCTCAAAGGCCAACTTGATTGCCAACAACTCCCTGTTGCCGATATCGTAGTTACGTTCGGCAGACGACAGTTTCTTGGAGAAATAGGCGCAAGGACGCAAATCGCTCAAGGATGAGCCTTGTGACAACACCGCCCCCACACCAACCTCAGACGCATCGACTTCCACAACAAAAGGTTTCGATACGTCTGGCTGAACAAGAATGGGGGCCGAAACAAAACTGTTCTTAAGAAACTCAAATGCGCGCACAGCGGCCTCAGGCCAAACGGAGAAATTGGTACCCTTTTTAGTCATGTCTGTTAGCGGTTTAGCAATGATAGAAAAATCCTTGATAAACTTCCTATAGTAGTTTGAAAACCCAAGGAACCGCTGAAGTGCTTTTAGGTTATCAGGCCGTTCCCAATGCAACACCGCTTGCACCTTAGCGGCGTCCATTTTAAACCCAGAAGCAGACACAATATAACCCAAGAAAGGCAACTCCTGAACCGAAAATACACATTTCTCAAGTTTTGCATAGAGCTTATTCTCTCTGAGAAGCTGTAACACCTGCCTGACATCATCTAAATGAGTATCACGGTCGCTAGAATATATGAGAATGTCATCCAGGTATACAATAACGAATTTCCCCAAAACATGTGAGAACACATCACTTATGAAATGTTGGAACACTGCTGGTGCGTTTGTCAACCCAAATGGCATCACCAAATTTTCAAAATGACCCTCAGGGGTATTAAAAGCCGTCTTCCACTCATCACCTTGACGGACTCTTATGAGGTTATACGCCCCCCTGAGGTCAAGCTTGGTAAACCACTTAGCACCTGCCACCTGGTTGAACAAATCTGGTATCAGTGGCATAGGGTATGGATCACGAACCGTAATCTGGTTCAACTCCCTGAAATCCAGACACGGGTGTAGTCCACCATCTTTCTTCTTAACGAAGAAGAACCCCGCTGCCACAGGCGAAGATGAAGGCCTGATGTGCCCTTTGCTCAAACTGTCAGCAATGTAATCCTTTAACGCTGGTCTCTCCGGACCGGAGATGTTAAACATCCTTGCTTTAGGCAATTTGGCCCCTGGTTTAAACCTGATAGTACAGTCATAGGAGCGATGTGGTGGCAACTCTGAACAACCCTTCTCAGGGAACACATCCGCAAAATCCAGAAGTGACTCAGGAACGCTTGAAGTCACAGCAGACACACATGTGGCCAGGCAATTCTGGCAGAATTCGCTCCACTGAATTATGTCCTGAGTTTTCCAATCAATAACCGGGTTGTGCATAGTCAACCATGGGAAACCCAAAACCACCTGTGCAGGAAGATTCCTGAGCACCTTACATGTAACCTGCTCGGAATGTAGAACCCCAATGTGGAGTTTTACCTCAGCCACAAACTCAGTAATCTCCCCCTGTGAGAGAGGAGCTGCATTGATGGTGACCACGCGGATAGGATGAGGCACTTTTTCGATCCTAAAACCTGCTGTGCGCGCAAACTCCTCATCAATGAGATTTGTGGCAGAACCGCTATCCACAAAAACAGTGATTGGCAGCTCTCTGCCAGCGATGATAACTTTGGCAGGGAGCATGCATTGAGAAACCACCATAGAGGATATGCATAAGCTCAGATTGGCCTCCTCCACACCCTCTGAGCTTAGAAGTTTTCCGCCGTTGCGTTTTTCTTAGACAGCAGAGGACAAATGTTAACAAAATGACCAGTTTTACCACAGTAAAAACAGGCTCCCTGCTTCTTGAGCACAGGGGCTCGACGCTTAACATGTGACACCCCTGCGATTTGCATAGGCTCCGTGGGCTCACCTGCAGCAACCTCACGTGAACCTACACCTTCTCCCATAGGCGGCGTCTCATGCTCCCCCTGACGCAAACGGCGATCAATGCGGACAACAAGACTCATAGCGGAATCTAGAGAAGCAGGAGTCTCGTACATCAGGAGGGCTTTTTTAACCCTTCCAGAAACCCCATGAATAAACTGACTCCGCAGCGCGAGATCAATCCACTGTGTGTCGACCGCCCAGCGGTGAAATTCAGAACAGTAATCCTCTGCAACACGCTCCCCCTGTCGAATAGCGCGTATCTTAGATTCTGCTAGAGCCATTCTGTCAGGATCATAGTAAATGTGTCCAAGATCAGAGAAAAAACTCTCCACTGAGTTAAATGCAGCAGAATCAGAAGGCAAAGAAAACACCCATGCTTGAGGATCCCCATTTAGTAAAGACAACACTAGGCCCACACGCTGAGCCTCATTACCTGAGATCGGGCGCATACGAAAATAAAGTTTGCAAGCTTCACGAAAAGTAACAAATTTACTGCGTTCCCCAGCAAACCATTCAGGCAAAGGAAACTTAGACTCAGCAACTCTACCTGCTGCTCCAGCTTGCACATTAGATACATCTAGTCCCTGTTGCTGCACTGTCCCCCTCAACTCAGTGACCTGTAGGGACAGCGCCTCCAACTGGCGGGTTATGGAAGTCATGGGATCCATGGAATTCAAATAATGTAGGCCGATTATAATGTCACGGGAAACCTAGGTGTCACGGGAAACTTAGGTAGGCAAGAGCTAATAACCCGGGCCCCTGTGATTTCCCTCAACATTGGGAAACCCTGACTGACCCTCTCCCAGAGTTTACACTGATGGTGTGCATGTCTGGGCCTCCATCCTCACCCTGTCTCCTGTTACAACCACTGGCTGAAACCACCACTCACCACCCAGTGAAGAGACCATTAACCAATACCCACAGTTAGCACAGACAAGGATAACGGAAAATATACACCACGCCGCAGTCACTCAGGAATACACAATAAGTGCACAGGGCAAAACAAATACAAATATAGGAAGGAGGAAAATATGACAAAGGGAAATATACACCACCAGATACGATACTCCTTCTCCTAGACCACCACTCCAGACCGAGATAACCAAGCACAAGACAGAAGCTATAATCGGCGACGCCCAATGTTCAGAAGAACAATTTAAAGGCAGTGGGCATGACCCAGCTTCCAATCCGAGCACCAGCTAAATTAATCCCGGACCAGCTAGATAAAATCTAGCCGACGCCACTGAGCGCATAGTGGACAAAAGCGGAATTACCGCTGTCTGTCGAACGCCCTAGTATGAACAGCGTCCGACATGACAGGCGGGTTCTTCCTCAGGGAACAGTTTGTCTGTAGGATTATGGTTTATTGGGCTTGGTACGTCGACCAAGCTGGCATTTTTATCTATACCATTTTTGGAGTAGCTACAATCTTTGGATCGCCTGTTATTTTATTTTATTGCAATGTTGTAGCAATCAAAAAACATAATTCTGGTGTTTTGAAATTTCTCACTATGCATTTTACCGATCGTATAAAATATTTTTATATTTTGATAAATCGGGCGTTTCTGAACACGGTGATACCAAATATATTTTTTGAGTGCCAAGCTGGCATTTTTATCTATACCATTTTTGGAGTAGCTACAATCTTTTGATCGTCTGTTATTTTATTTTATTGCAATGTTGTGACAATCAAAAAAACATAATTCTGGTGTTTTGAAATTTCTCATTATGCCTTTTACCGATCGGATAAATAATTTTTATATTTTGATAAACTGGGCGTTTCTGAACATGGTGATACCAAATATGTGTATTTTTAATTTTTTTATTGTTTAATTTTGAATGGGGCAAAAGGGGGGGTGATTTGAACTTTTATATATTTTTAATTTTTTTAATATTTTTAAAAAGTTTTTTTACCCTATTTACCTGCTTCAATACTCTCCTTAGGAGAGATTGCTTGTGCTACAACTGCTATGAACGCCGGCCACGGGGAGGCGCTCATAGCAGATCAGCAATGAGAACCACAGGGTTCTCCTGCAGACCCTGGGTTGTTATGCCAGGCCATTGGCTCCTCACGATAATGTGACAGGGGCGCTGATGTGCTGAGTTAGTGACGCGTTTCCGGAGCGATCATGTTAAATTACGGTCAGAGATTGCCAGCAGCATTTAACTTGTTAACAGCTGTGGGTGGATCGCTATTCCACCCTGGGCTGTTAGGGGTACATAACAGCTTATCAACATGCCGGAAAACATGGTGGCTCAGCGCCAGTGCCCGCATCTAAGGGGGAGACACGACATATGATGTATACATTCGTCATATGTTATGAAGGGGATAAGGACACGAGTATTGAGAAACTCCCTGTTATGCTCTATGTGTGGTCTCCCGTCCTGACAAGGACAGTACCAAAGTACAGTCCTGTCTCTCTACATGTGCCTCTAGGTAACCCTGCTGACATATTTCGTCTCAAGTACTGGGGGACTCTTCAGGGGAGTGAACTTATTTGGGGAGTAAAGGAGGAGAAGGGGGCTTGCAGTGACAGGACACCCCAAGACAAAGTGCTGCACGGCCAAAAATTGTGTCTGGGCCAAGCAAGAAAAAATCATGATGTACAGTATTTTATAAGCCGGAAGAGGGCCAAAGAATCACTTACCGTATTTTTCGCTTTAAAAGACGCTCCGGATTATAAGACGCTGTGATGGTGTGATATGCTATATGGGTATCATTTTTGTGTATATTTCTATTTTACTGATTATCATGGTGTTAAGCCCTCGTCACACATAGCGAGATCGCTAGCGAGATCGCTGCTGAGTCACAAGTTTTGTGACGCAACAGCGACCTCAGTAGCGATCTCGCTATGTGTGACACGTACCAGCGACCAGGCCCCTGCTGCGAGATCGCTGGTCGTGTCGGAATGGCCTGGGCCGTTTTTTGGTTGTTGAGGTCCCGCTGACATCGCTGAATCGGTGTGTGTGACACCGATCCAGCGATGTCTTCACTGGTAACCAGGGTAAACATCGGGTTACTAAGCGCAGGGCCGCGCTTAGTAACCCGATGTTTACCCTGGTTACCAGCGTAAATGTAAAAAAAAACAAACAGTACATACTCACCATCTGATGTCCGTCAGGTCCCTTGCCGTCTGCTTCCTGCTCTGACTGAGTGCCGCCGTACAGTGAGAGCACAGCACAGCAGTGACGTCACCGCTGTGCTGTACTTTCACTTTCACTTTGCGGCGCTCAGTCAGTGTGGGAAGCAGACGGCAAGGGACCTGACGGACATCAGATGGTGAGTATGTACTGTTTTTTTTTTTTACATTTACGCTGGTAACCAGGGTAAACATCGGGTTACTAAGCGCGGCCCTGCACTTAGTAACCCGATGTTTACCCTGGTTACCCGGGTGCTGCAGGGGGACTTCGGCATCGTTGAAGACAGTTTCAATGATGCCGAAGTCGTTCCCCTGATCGTTGGTCGCTGGAGAGAGCTGTCTGTGTGACAGCTCCCCAGCGACCATACAACGACTTAACAACGATCACGGCCAGGTCGTATCGCTGGTCGTGATCGTTGGTAAATCGCTATGTGAGACGGGGCCTTTACTGTATCCTGTAGTATGAGTTGTTATTTGCCATCTGATATTCTCCCCACAGTTCTGTATTGTTATCTCTCCACAGGGTCAGTGAATAATGTTGTTTGCTAATATGCTAATGACATGTTGACCTAGCTTGTTGAAACAATGAGCCCCTGAAACCTTCCCCCTCCTGGCCTGTGAATGAGGGGGGAGACTTGTCAATATCAGGGAGGTGAGACATAGAGATCAGTCTTGTGTGGAACCTTGGTGTGAAGAGCATATCATAGAGAAAGAAGGGAATATGGACTGTTATCCTCTGTGCTGGATTGTTGGAGTTTTATTCTGTAACTGAACTGCATTCATGTTCTGGAATATTTAATCCTTTGTGTGATGGATCGTATATATGGACCTTCCGTGTTTTGCCTAAATAAAGGTCTTGGAATTGTTCACTATTCTCTTGCTCTGTTGATCGTGTGATACCGGAGAAGGAACCCGTGACAACTGGTGGCAAGCAGCGGGATCAACAGAGCGTAACCTAATGGAGAACCACACACAGAGTGAGTACAGAAATTGGACTGTATCCAGTTTACAGGAGAGAGACAGAGACTTGGGCCTGAACTACCAGGGACTGACTAAAAAGGCCTTAATCGATCTACTGGTGGGTGCTAGCCAGACCACCTACTCCCATATGTCTGAAGGACGAGCACTGGAGACGAGGACCCCACCCCAAAAAGCCAGTGGGTGGTGTGGTACGAAGAAGAGATGGCGGTTCTGGGCCCAGGCGTCTCTCAGGAGTACAAGGAGGAGGCTGCCCACCGGGCACAGCGGAGAAAGGAAGAAATGGAGCTTGAAAGAGGGAGTAACGCAATGTGGAATGTAAACCCAATGATCCGGGAGCCTGTACGGATCACCCGGACAGAGTTTAAGCCATTTGATAAGGCTTCCGGAGATGTGGAGGGGTTCTTCAAGGACTTTGAGCAGCAGTGTGCTGTGATGGAGGTGCCCCACTCTGGCTGGATGGGTTTGTTTGTGGGACTCCTGAACGGTAGCCTGGCGGAGGCTTACCAAACCATTGACTCACAGCGGAATCGGGATTATAACATTGTAAAGCAGACTATCCTGGATTACCATGCTAACACACCAGACTCATATAGGGCCAAGTTCCGAGACCTCCCATGCACTACGGGGGGGGATCGTTTAGGATGTATGCACATAAGATGTCCCAGGCATGTCGGAGATGGCTGGAAGCAGAAAATGCCTTTACTGTGGAAGATGTTATACAGGCGTTCCTTATAGAAAAATTTCTTGCCAAGTGCCCCGCAGAGGTACCGGAATGGGTCTGGGAGCGCACGCCGTGCACCGTGGATAGAGCTGCTGCCCTGGCCGATGAATCCCTTACTATCCGACCGCAATGGAGGAGGCTTCTGGACAATGAACCACGGCCTTCGACCGCGCCCCGTCCCCCTCCGATTATATCTGCCCCTCCACCCAGCCGCAGGCCGATGACAATCACAGCTCACAATCGTGGGCCCCAACAGTTCCGACCATGACCTGGGGGCATCACAGAGAGGAGATGTTACGGGTGTGGGCAACCTGGACATTTGCAGTCTGGCTGTCCCTCAAGGATTCGGAGGGAGCCCCACGCAGCCCCACCTCGTCCAGTGCATTTTGTGCACTCCATCCCGCCTGAGGAAGAGGAACCACCACCCCCACCAGAGTGGACCACCGACCACGGCACCATAGATACCCCTCCTGGAGTGTACGGACTCCGGCCTTTGTCCATCAGAAATACACAGCAATGGCATTGCCACCTGCAGGATGTTTTAATTGATGGATACAAAGTGTTGGGATTTAGAGACACAGGGGCATTCCTGACTATCGCTGACCCTCGTGTGGTTCAACCCGAGGCAATTCACCAGGGCCCGGGAATTCCCATTGTCCTGGCGGGGGTGTCCGCAAATATATACAGAGAGCTTTGGTACGTTTGGATTTCGGTTTTGGAGAAAAACTGTGTTGGAGTGGCGTTATGGGAGGACTTCCAGCAGATATCCTCCTTGGAAATGACATTGGGGAGTTGCAAAGTCATTTTGTGGGAGCAGAAGGTCCGTGGGCCTCTCCTTCTTCTGAAAGAACAATTGGAGGGAGATATCGCAGATACCGTAATGCCCATCATTCCCTACATTCTAGAGTGCAGAGACTGTCTCGCCCAGCTAGCTACCTTGGCTAATGAACATCAGCGAACGGCCCAGTCCAGGCAAAAAGACTGGTATGACCATAAAGCCAGGACCCGGGAATTTATGGACAAGTGCTCATGATTATTGCAACCCCTGCCACTGTACAAGGATCTATAAACAGTGGAGCAAAGTGGACTAAAGTGAGCAGGCCAGAGGTCTGTGTAGACCTAATGGTGTGCTCACTTATTATGAGGGGGGAGAGGTTGTGATGGTGTGATATGCTATATGGGTATCATTTTTGTGTATATTTCTATTTTACTGATTATCATGGTGTTAGGCTATGTGCACACGTTCAGGTTTTTTCGCGTTTTTTCGCGTTTTTTCACGCTAAAAACGCTATAAAAGCTCATTAAAAACGCATGCATTATGCATTCTATCATTTAGAATGCATTCTGCATGTTTTGTGCACATGGATGCATTTTTTTCCGCGAAAAAAACGCATCGCGGTAAAAAATTAGCATGTTCATTAATTTTGCGGATTTTCTGCGTTTTTTCCCGCAATTCTATGCATCTTGGAAAAAACGCACAAAAAACACATCAAAAACGCATAAAAAACGCATGCGGATTTCTGGCAGAAATTTCCGATTTTTTGTCAGGAAAATTTCTGAAAGAAATCCTGACGTGTGCACATACCCTTCCTGTATCTTGTAGGATGAGTTGTTATTTGCCATCTGATATTCTCCCCACAGTTCTGTATTATCTCTCCACAGGGTCAGTGAATAATGTTGTTTGCTAATATGCTAATGACATGTTGACCTAACTTGTTGAAACAATGAGCCTCTGAAACCTTCCCCCTCCTGGCCTGTGAATGAGGGGGGAGACTTGTCAATATCAGGGAGGTGAGACACAGAGATCAGTCTTGTGTGGAACCTTGGTGTGAAGAGCATATCAGAGAGAAAGAAGGGAATATGGACTGTTATCCTCTGTGCTGGATTGTTGGACTTTTATTCTGTAACTGAACTGCATTCGTGTTCTGGAACATTTAATCCTTTTTGTGATGGATCGTATATATGGACCTTTCGTATTTTGCCTAAATAAAGGTCTTGGAATTGTTCACTATTCTCTTGCTCTGTTGATCGTGTGATACCGGAGAAGGAACCCGTGACAACGCACCCCAAATTTTGAGGAGAAAAATAGGAAAAAAACTTTTTTAATAAAATGTTGGTGCTTTTTATAATCCATGCATCGTATTGCTTACCGGTGGTGGTGGCTGCGGTGAAGGGGGGTCTCAGGGTTGCTGCTCGAGGAGGTGGGTGTTGCCATCGTACTCTGTCCCATGCTACCGGGTGCTGCCGCCATGCTGTGTCCCCGAAGCTTGCCATCGCACTCTGTCCCATGCTGCCGGGTGCTGCCACCATGCTGTGTCCCCGATGCTTGCTGCCACGCTCTTTTACTGGGTGCTGCTGCCGCACTGTATCCCTGATGCTTGCTGCCGCGCTTTTACCGGGTGATGCTGCCGTGCTGTGTCCCTGATGCTTGATGCCATGTTCTGTCCAATGCTGCCGCTGCTCCTATCAGCCTATGCCTTCTGTTAATAACGGCGAGAGCAGGTGGCGGCTGATGGGAGTATTTATCAGTCTGCAGTGCAGTTAGTGTTGAGCATTCTGATACCGCAAGTATCGGTTATCGGCCGATACTTGCGGTATTGGAATTCCGATACCGAGATCCGATACTTTTGTGGTATCGGGAATCGGTATCGGGATTAATATCAATGTGTAAAAGAAAGAATTAAAATAAAAAATAGGGATATACTCACCTCTCCGGCGGCCCCTGGACTTTACCGCCGTAACCGGGAGCCGTTGTACCTAAGAATGCGCGCTTGAAGGGCCTTAGATGACGTCACGGCGCTCTGATTGGTCCGTAGCGGTCGCGTGACCGCTACGTGACCAATCACAAAGCTGTGACGTCACCTAAGGTCTGTCAAGCGCTTGAAAGACCTTAGGTGACGTCACGGCTTTGTGATTGGTCGCGTAGCGGTCACGCGACCGCTACGCGA
The DNA here is from genome assembly GCF_051348905.1 of Ranitomeya variabilis. Lineage (NCBI taxonomy): Eukaryota > Metazoa > Chordata > Amphibia > Anura > Dendrobatidae > Ranitomeya > Ranitomeya variabilis. The sequence goes on along the minus strand of NC_135232.1, from coordinate 828,770,464 downwards.
CCAATCAGAAGCTGCGGACGTCTTCTAAGGTATTTCAAGCGCTTGAAAGACCTTAGGTGACGTCACGGCTTTGTGATTGGTCACGTAGCGGTCACGCGACCGCTACGGAACAATCAGAGCGCCGTGACGTCATCTAAGGTCCTTCAAGCGCGCATTCTTAGGTACAACGGCTCCCGGTTACGGCGGTAAAGTCCAGGGCGCGTCAGAGGGTGAGTATATCCCTATTTTTTATTTTAATTCTTTCTTTTACACATTGATATGGATCCCAGGGCCTGAAGGAGAGTTTCCTCTCCTTCAGACCCTGGGAACCATACAGGATACCGTCCGATACTTGGTGTCCCATTGACTTGTATTGGTATCGGGTATCGGTATCGGATTAGATCCGATACTTTGCCGGTATCGGCCGATACTTTCCGATACCGATACTTTCAAGTATCGGACGGTATCGCTCAACACTAGTCTGCACTCTAAATACATAATTTAAAAAAAAATGCATGGATTCCCCTGTATTTTTGATAACCTGCCAGGAAAAACTGACAGCTGGGTGCTGCAACCCTCAGCTGTCAGCATTTAGCAAGGCTGGTTATCAAAAATAGAGGGGTCCCCACGCTGTTTTTAAATAATTTTTAAAAATGGCATGGGGTCTCCCCATTTTTTGACAACCAGCCAAGCTAAAGCAGACAGCTGGGTGCTGCTATTCTCAGGCTGCTACAGGGGCCATGGATATTGCTCCAATCCAGCCTAAAAATAGCAGCTCACAGCCACCCAGAAATGGCACATCTATTAGATGCGCCAATTCTGGCACTTTGCCCAGCTCTTCCCACTTGCCCTGTGTCGGTGGCAAGTGGGGTTCATATTTGTGAGGTTGATGTCTAGTGACATCAAACCCTCGGTTTAGTAATGGAGAGGCGTCTTTATGACACCTATCCATTACCAATTCTATAATTGCATTGCAAATAAACACACAAGTATAAAGTCTTTTATTTGAAATAAAAACAAAACGTTTCCATTTTTATTTAAAAATAACAAACACAGTTATGCTCACCTAGCGCCCATACCACTGAATGTCAGGCGCAGTGTGGGAAAGACTAAGTGAAACACGAAGGGATGAGGGGAAGGAAGCCCTACACTAGGGAAGAGGGGAAACCCCTAGGGCAGATCTAAAGTTACCCTATCTGCCCTAAACGTCCCTATATAGGTTCTGTACCTATCGCCAAGCAGGAGCCTAATCCCTGCCTGACCCTGGCAATAAGCCATGCTTAGGGAAGGACAAGGCGCACAGTAGTCAATCCCCACTACAACTAAAGAAATATGGGATAAACAAACGAGGGGAAAACTTATCTTGAGTTGACTCAGAGAGTAAACACAGGCGTCCTCCAACAGCACCAAAGAGAAAGATAGCCGACTGCTATAGCTCCAAGCCTCAACAGGGGAAAATGGAAATATCACTGGCGATTCCCAGAAGCAGCCAGGAGGTCTATAAGCATCCAGGTCCAGGTGCATCAATTAGAACAGGGGGAAGGTTGCCACTGGGTCCAAGAGTCAGAAGGACTAGGAAGGCAACTGCAAAGCCAACTGCAGGGGTCTTCTGCAGCCAAATGCTGTGCGATTGTCTTCAGCCTCTGACACACCCGTGACATTGTCTCCTGTAATAAAACAAAAATAAAAAAACAGCCATATCCTTCACCTGTCTGTCATTCTGTCCCACGCTGTACTCCATGTCTGCAACCATCCAGGCTTAGAAACACTGGGAGAATGAGTTGCTGCAAATGCAGCATCAGTGACTAGCGATGAAATTACCACCGATCACTGAGGCTTAATGGGATGGATGGATGGATGGAGGGGTGGCTGGAAAAGGGATGGACGGATGGTTGAGGGAGGGATGGATGGAGAAGGGATGGATATAGGGATGTATGGATGGATGAGGGATGGCTGGATGAGGGATGGATGAGGGGTAGCTGGATCGAGGGATGGCTGGAATCCTTAGTGTCCCACGCCATAATGCATCTGTGCAACATGTGCTCTTCAGCATGAGTAGTGGCATCATGCGACCATTCATGCTGAAAAGCAAGGAAGAATGAGCTGCAACGAGCAGGCCCCTGAACTATGGTGATCACCAGTAGCACAATGAAAAAAAGTCTCACGTTGCAGTGGTGAGTTCACAGCAGTTGACCTTGAGAAATTTCTCCCGGTGAACTGCGTTGAACTCACCGTTGCATCATGACACTTTTTCTCACTGTGCTAGAGTTGATCTCACCGAGGTCAATGCAGATCATTGGCCCAGCTGGGAACACAGCCTCAGTGGCCTGTGGTAACCTTGATGACGTCACCGCTAGTCACTGAGGCTGAGCTCACAGTAGCTCATTACCCAGTGGTTCTCAGCCTGGATGGTTGCATCTTGGCATCGTTCAGGTTGAAAACTTTAATCTGGCATGGATTACGGCGTGGGACAGAAAGTCGGAGAGCTGAGGGATATGGTTGTTTTTTATTTTTGTTTTTTTTACAGGAGACATTGGCCAGTGGAATTGGTGAGTATTTTTGGTGTTTATTTTTTATGTTTTTTTACAAGAGATGATAGCTTCTATAGGATGGGTGTTAGATGAGTATACTTGTGTTTTTATTTATTTTTAAATAAAAAGTAAAAGTTTGTTTTTATTTTAATTGAAGAACTTTATACTTGCTGTGTGTTTATTTACAATATAACTATATGATTAATAATGGATAGGTCTCTTATAGATGCCTCTCCATTACTAAGGCTTGATTGCATTACTGGGCTTGATGTCACCAAACAATTCAGGTGACCTCAACCCCCCAAATATAAACCCCAATTGCCACCACCACAGGAAAAGCCTGTACAAGCACCAAAATTGGCGCGTCTGATAGATGCACCTTTTCTGCGTGGCTGGAGGCTGCTATTTATAGGCTGGGGGGGGGGGCAATATGCATGGCCCTTTACCAGCACCCAGCTGCTTGCTTTAGCTTAGCTGGTGTTCAAAAATGTTGGGACCTCATGCCTTTTTTTAACCCCTTCCCGACCTTTGACGCCACGTAGGCGTCATGAAAGTCGGTGCCAATCCGACCTGTGACGCCTATGTGCAGATCGGGTGAAAGGGTTAACTCGAATTTCACCCGATCTGCAGGGACAGGGGGAGTGGTACTTCAGCCCAGGGGGGTGGCTTCACCCCCCCGTGGCTACGATCGCTCTGATTGGCTGTTGAAAGTGAAACAGCCAATCAGAGCGATTTGTAATATTTCACCTATAAAAATGGTGAAATATTACAATCCAGCCATGGCCGATGCTGCAATAGCATCTGCCATGGCTGGAGACCCCGCCCCCCCCCCCCCACTGCCACCGATCGCCTCCCCAGTCGTCCTTTCTGCCCCGTCCTCCTGTCCGCTCCCCTCCATCCTCCTGTCCGCTCCCCCATCCTCCTGTCCGCTCCCCCCGTGCTCCGATCCCCCCGTGCTCCGATCCCCCCCGTGTTCCGATCCCACCCCCCCATACTTACCGAGCTCCGATATCCCTCCCGGTGTCCGTCCGTCTTCTCCATGGGCGCCGCCATCTTGGAAAACGGCGGGCGCATGCGTAATGCGCCCGCCGAATCTGCCGAATCTGTACATTTTGGTCGCTGTGATAGGTTCTATCACAGCGATCAAAATAAAAAAAATAGTAAATAAACCCCCCTTTATCACCCCCATAGGTAGGGACAATAATAAAATACAGAAAATATAATTATTTTTGTTTTTCCATTAGGGTTAGGGGTAGGGTTAGGGGTAGGGTTAGTGTTAGGGTTGCAGTTAGGGTTAGGGTTGCACTTAGGGTTAGGGTTGCACTTTGGGTTAGGGTTGCACTTTGGGTTAGGGTTGCACTTTGGGTTAGGGTTGCACTTAGGGATAGGGTTGCACTTAGGGTTGCACTTGGTGTTGCACTTAGGGTTGCACTTAGGGTTAGGGTTGCACTTAGGGTTAGGGTTGCACTTAGGGTTAGGGTTGCACTTAGGGTTGCACTTAGGGTTAGGGTTGCACTTAGGGTTAGGGTTCCACTTAGGGCTAGGGTTGCACTTAGGGCTAGGGTTAGAATTAGGGTTAGGGTTAGAATTAGGGTTAGAATTAGGGTTAGGGTTGCAATTAGGGTTAGGGTTACAATTAGGGTTAGAATTAGGGCTAGGGTTGGAATTAGGGTTAGAATTAGGCTATGTGCACATGGTGCGGATTTGGCTGCGGATCCGCAGCGGATTGGTCGCTGCGGATTTGTAGCAGTTTTCCATCACGTTTACAGTACCACGTAAACCTATGGAAAACCAAATTCACTGTGCCCATGGTGCAGAAAATACAGCACGCAAACGCTGCGTTGTATTTTCTGCAGCATGTCAATTCTTTGTGCGGATTCCGCAGCGTTTTACACCTGCTCCATAATAGGAATCCGCAGGTGAAATCCACACAAAAAACACTGGAAATCCGCGGTAAATCCGCAGGTAAAGCGCAGTGCATTTTACCTGAAGATTTTTCAAAAACGGTGCGGAAAAATCCACACACAAATCCGCAATGTGAGCACATAGCCTTAGGGTTAGGGTTGGAATTAGAGTTAGGGTTGGAATTAGGGTTAAGACTAGGGTTAGGGGTGTGTTGGGGTTAGGATTGTGGTTAGGGTTGGGATTAGGGTTTGGGGTGTGTTGGGGTTAGTGTTGGAGTTAGAATTGAGGGGTTTCCACTGTTTAGGCACATCAGGGGGTCTCCAAACACGACATGGTGCCACCTGTTATGATCCCAGTGGCTTAGGATCACAAATCTAACCAGCTAAGTCAGAGATAATAGGACAAGCTCTGGGGATGTGGTAACTGGACTGACCGCAAAACCTGATCCTAACCAAACACACTAAAGGTAGCCGTGGAACGTTTCCTGAAATCCTAGACGTCTCTTCACGGCCTGAGAAACTGACTACCCCTAGAGATAAAGTAAGACCTCACTTGCCTCAGAGAAATAACCCCAAAGATATAGAACAGCCCCCCACAAATAATAACGGTGAGTTAAGAGGAAAAGACAAACGCAGAGATGAAACAGGTTAAGCAAATGAGGCCCGCTAACACTAGATAGCAGAAAATAGCAAGGGATCTGTGCGGTCAGTAAAAAACCCTATACAAAAATATCCACGCAGAGAATGCGAGAACCCCCACACCAACTAACGATGTGGGGGGAGCAACTCAGCACCCCAGAGCTACCAGCAAGCAGAGAAATCACATATTAGCAAGCTGGACAAAACTCATAATATTCTAGGAAACATATTGAACATAGATGAGCAAGAATAAGCAAACAGAACTTAGCTTCTAATGGAGAGACTGATAACGGATGTAGACAGGAGCAATCAGAATAGCACTGAATACAACGACAGCAGGCATAGACTGAGAGTCCAAGTGAGCTTAAATAGAAAACCAGCCCACAGATAACGAGACAGCTGATGCCAGTCACAAACCTGCAGAAAGACAGCACTCACACAGTACCACTTGTGACCACAAGAGGGAGCCCAGAAATAGAGTTCACAACAGTACCCCCCCCTTGAGGAGGGGTCACCGAACCCTCATCAAGACCCCCAGGGCGATCAGGATGAGCCGCATGGAAGGCACGAACCAAATCGGACGCATGAACATCAGAGGCGACAACCCAGGAATTATCCTCCTGACCATAGCCCTTCCACTTAACTAAATACTGAAGCCTCCGTCTGGAAATACGAGAATCCAAGATCTTCTCCACCACGTACTCCAATTCGCCCTCAACCAGCACCAGAGCAGGAGGCTCAACAGAAGGAACCACAGGCACCACATACCTCCGCAACAAAGACCTATGGAACACATTATAAATGGCAAACTATGCTGGGAGGTCCAAACGAAAAGACACCAGGTTAAGGATTTCCAAAATCTTATAAGGACCGATGAAGCGAGGCTTGAATTTAGGAGAGGAAACCTTCATAGGAACATACCGAGAAGACAGCCATACCAAATCCTCAACACGAAGTCGGGGACCAACACCGCGACGGCGGTTGGCAAAGCGCTGAGCCTTCTCCTGTGACAACTTCAAATTGTCCACCACATGGTTCCAAATCTGCTGCAACCTATCCACCACAGAATCCACCCCCGGACAGTCAGAAGGCTCAACCTGACCCGTGTAAAAACGAGGATGAAAACCAGAATTGCAGAAAAAAGGCGAAACCAAAGTAGCAGAACTAGCCCGATTATTAAGGGCAAACTCGGCCAATGGCAAAAAAGTCACCCAATCATCCTGATCAGCAGAAACAAAACATCTCAAATAAGTTTCCAACGTCTGATTAGTTCGCTCGGTTTGGCCATTCGTCTGAGGATGGAAGGCCGACGAAAAAGACAAATCAATGCCCATCTTAGCACAAAAAATCCGCCAAAATCTGGACACAAACTGGGATCCTCTGTCAGACACAATATTTTCAGGGATGCCGTGCAAGCGAACCACATTCTGAAAAAATAAAGGAATCAAATCGGAGGAGGAAGGCAACTTAGGCAAGGGCACCAAATGGACCATTTTGGAAAAACGATCACACACCACCCAGATGACAGACATTCTCTGAGATACTGGAAGATCTGAAATAAAATCCATGGAAATGTGCGTCCAAGGCCTCTTCGGGACAGGCAAAGGCAAAAGCAAACCGCTAGCACGAGAACAGCAAGGCTTAGCCCGAGCACAAATCCCACAGGACTGCACAAAGGAACGCACATCCCGTGACAAGGAAGGCCACCAGAAGGACCTAGCCACCAAATCTCTGGTACCAAAAATCCCAGGATGACCTGCCAACACCGAAGAATGAACCTCGGAAATAACTCTGCTGGTCCATCTATCTGGGACAAACAGTCTCTCTGGTGGGCAACGGTCAGGTCTCTCAGCTTGAAATTTCTGCAGCACTCGTCGCAAATCTGGGGAAATGGCAGACAAAATCACTCCCTCTTTGAGGATACCAGCCGGCTCTGAAACTCCCGGAGAGTCAGGCACAAAACTCCTAGAAAGGGCATCAGCCTTCACGTTCTTCGAACCAGGCAGGTACGAGACCACGAAATCGAAACGGGAGAAAAACAACGACCAACGAGCCTGTCTAGGATTCATGCGCTTGGCAGACTCGAGATAAATCAGATTTTTGTGATCAGTCAAGACCACCACACGATGCCTAGCTCCCTCGAGCCAATGTCGCCACTCCTCAAATGCCCACTTCATAGCCAACAATTCCCGATTACCAACATCATAATTCCGCTCGGCAGGCGAAAACTTTCTTGAAAAGAAGGCACAAGGCTTCATCACAGAGCCATCAGAGCTTCTCTGCGACAAAACGGCCCCTGCTCCAATCTCAGAAGCATCCACCTCGACCTGGAAAGGAAGAGAGATATCAGGCTGACATAATACTGGAGCTGAAGAAAACCGGCGCTTCAGCTCCCGAAAGGCTTCCACTGCCACAGGAGACCAATTAGTCACATCAGAACCTTTCTTGGTCAAATCCGTCAAGGGCTTAACCACGCCAGAAAAATTAGCGATGAAGCGACGGTAAAAATTAGCAAAACCCAAGAACTTCTGAAGACTCTTAACAGATGTAGGCTGAGTCCAGTCATGAATAGCCTGGACCTTGACTGGGTCCATCTCAATAGTAGAAGGAGAAAAAATAAAACCCAAAAAGGAAACCTTCTGTACTCCGAAGAGACATTTTGAGCCCTTCACAAATAAGGCATTAGCACGCAGGACCTGAAATACCATCCTGACCTGCTTCACATGGGACTCCCAGTCCTCAGAAAAGACCAAAATGTCATTCAGATACACAATCATATATTTATCCAGATATTCTCGGAAGATGTCATGCATGAAGGACTGGAACACAGAAGGAGCATTAGAGAGTCCAAAAGGCATCACCAAGTACTCAAAATGGCCCTCGGGTGTATTAAATGCTGTTTTCCATTCATCCCCCTGCTTAATACGCACAAGGTTATACGCACCACGAAGATCTATCTTGGTGAACCAACTGGACCCCTTAATCCGAGCAAACAGATCAGATAATAATGGCAAAGGATACTGAAATTTGACCGTGATTTTATTTAGAAGATGATAATCTATACAAGGTCTCAGAGAACCATCCTTCTTTGCCACAAAAAAGAATCCTGCACCAAGAGGGGAGGAGGACGGGCAAATATGTCCCTTCTCTAAAGACTCCTTTATATAACTCCGCATTGCGGCATGTTCTGGTACAGACAAATTAAAAAGTCGTCCCTTAGGGAACTTACTACCAGGAATCAAATTTATAGCACAATCACAATCCCTGTGAGGAGGCAGGGCACCGGATCTGGGCTCATCAAATACATCCTGGTAGTCCGACAAAAACTCAGGGACCTCAGAAGGAGTGGAAGAAGCAATTGACACCAAAGGAGCATCGCCATGAATCCCCTGGCAACCCCAACTTGAAACAGACATAGCTTTCCAATCCAGAACTGGATTATGGGCCTGCAGCCATGGCTGTCATGATTCTCAATGGCGAGAGAACATAGCCCAGCATATATGAGAACTAGCTCTTGGAAGATGGAAACTATACTGACCATGAACTAAACCTGCCGCACAACTAGAAGTGGCCGGGTAGCATGCCTACGTTTTTTTATCCCTAGATGCCCAGCGCCAGCCGGAGAACTACCTAATCCTAGCAGAGGAAAAGACAGTCCTGGCTCACCTCTAGAGAAATTTTCCCAAAAGGCAGACAGAGGCCCCCACATATATTGGCGGTGATTTTAGATGAAATGACAAACGTAGTATGAAAATAGGTTTAGCAAAAATCGAGGTCCGCTTACTAGATAGCAGGAAGACAGAAAGGGCACTTTCATGGTCAGCAGAAAACCCTATCAAAACACCATCCAGAAATTACTTTAAGACTCTAGCATTAACTCATAACACCAGAGTGGCAATTTCCGCTCACAAGAGCTTTCCAGACACAGTAACGAAACAGCAGCTGTGAACAGGAACAAAATGCAAAAACACACAAGGACAAAAGTCCAACTTAGCTGGGAGTTGTCTAGTAGCAGGAACATGCACAGAAAGGCTTCTGATTACATTGTTGACCGGCATGAAACTGACAGAGGAGCAAGGTTATATAGCGACTCCCACATCCTGATAGGAGCAGGTGAACAGAGGGGATGATGCACACAAGTACAATTCCACAAGTGGCCACCGGGGGAGCCCAGAATCCAATTTCACAACAGTACCCCCCCCTCAAGGAGGGGGCACCGAACCCTCACCAGAACCACCAGGGCGATCAGGATGAGCCCTATGAAAGGCACGGACAAGATCGGAGGCATGAACATCAGAGGCAGTGACCCAAGAATTAACCTCCTGTCCGTATCCCTTCCATTTGACCAGATACTGGAGTTTCCGTCTGGAAACACGAGAGTCCAAGATCTTTTCCACAACGTACTCCAACTCACCCTCAACCAACACCGGAGCAGGAGGCTCAACGGAAGGCACAGCCGGTACCTCATACCTGCGCAACAATGACCGATGAAAAACATTATGAATCGAAAAGGATGCAGGGAGGTCCAAACGGAAGGACACAGGGTTAAGAATCTCCAATATCTTGTACGGGCCGATGAACCGAGGCTTAAACTTAGGAGAAGAAACCCTCATAGGGACAAAACGAGAAGACAACCACACCAAGTCCCCAACACAAAGCCGAGGACCAACACGACGACGGCGGTTGGCAAAAAGCTGAGTCTTCTCCTGGGACAACTTCAAATTGTCCACCACCTGCCCCCAAATCTGATGCAACCTCTCCACCACAGCATCCACTCCAGGACAATCCGAAGATTCCACTTGACCGGAGGAAAATCGAGGATGAAACCCCGAATTACAGAAAAACGGGGACACCAAGGTGGCAGAGCTGGCCCGATTATTGAGGGCGAACTCCGCCAAAGGCAAAAAAGCAACCCAATCATCCTGATCCGCAGACACAAAACACCTCAAATATGTCTCCAAGGTCTGATTAGTCCGCTCGGTCTGGCCATTAGTCTGAGGATGGAAAGCAGACGAAAAAGACAAATCTATGCCCATCCTAGCACAGAATGCCCGCCAAAATCTAGACACGAATTGGGTCCCTCTGTCAGAAACGATATTCTCCGGAATACCATGCAAACGAACAACATTTTGAAAAAACAGAGGAACCAACTCGGAAGAAGAAGGCAACTTAGGCAAGGGAACCAGATGGACCATCTTAGAGAAACGGTCACACACCACCCAGATGACAGACATCTTATGAGAAACAGGCAGATCCGAAATAAAATCCATCGAGATGTGCGTCCAAGGCCTCTTCGGGATAGGCAAGGGTAACAACAATCCACTAGCCCGAGAACAACAAGGCTTGGCCCGAGCACAAACGTCACAAGACTGCACAAAGCCTCGCACATCTCGTGACAGGGAAGGCCACCAGAAGGACCTTGCCACCAAATCCCTGGTACCAAAGATTCCAGGATGACCTGCCAACGCAGAAGAATGAACCTCAGAGATGACTCTACTGGTCCAATCATCAGGAACAAACAGTCTACCAGGTGGGCAACGATCAGGTCTATCCGCCTGAAACTCCTGCAAGGCCCGCCGCAGGTCTGGAGAAACGGCAGACAATATCACTCCATCTTTAAGGATACCTGTGGGCTCAGAATTACCAGGGGAGTCAGGCTCAAAACTCCTAGAAAGGGCATCCGCCTTAACATTCTTAGAACCCGGTAGGTAAGACACCACAAAATTAAACCGAGAGAAAAACAACGACCAGCGCGCCTGTCTAGGATTCAGGCGCCTGGCAGACTCAAGGTAAATTAAATTTTTGTGGTCAGTCAATACCACCACCTGATGTCTGGCCCCCTCAAGCCAGTGACGCCACTCCTCAAAAGCCCACTTCATGGCCAAAAGCTCCCGATTCCCAATATCATAATTCCGCTCGGCGGGCGAAAATTTACGGGAAAAAAAAGCACAAGGTCTCATCACGGAGCAGTCGGAACTTCTCTGCGACAACACCGCCCCAGCTCCGATTTCAGAAGCGTCGACCTCAACCTGAAAAGGAAGAGCAACATCAGGCTGACGCAACACTGGGGCGGAAGAAAAGAGGCGCTTGAGCTCCCGAAAGGCCTCCACAGCATCAGGGGACCAATCAGCAACATCAGCACCCTTCTTAGTCAAATCAGTCAATGGTTTTACAACATCAGAAAAACCAGCAATAAATCGACGATAAAAGTTAGCAAAGCCCAAAAATTTCTGAAGACTCTTAAGAGAAGAGGGTTGCGTCCAATCACCAATAGCCTGAACCTTGACAGGATCCATCTCGATGGAAGAGGGGGAAAAAATGTATCCCAAAAAGGAAATCTTTTGAACCCCAAAAACACACTTAGAACCCTTCACACACAAGGAATTAGACCGCAAAACCTGAAAAACCCTCCTGACCTGCTGGACATGAGAGTCCCAGTCATCCGAAAAAATCAGAATATCATCCAGATACACAATCATAAATTTATCCAAATAATCGCGGAAAATGTCATGCATAAAGGACTGGAAGACTGAAGGGGCATTTGAAAGACCAAAAGGCATCACCAAATACTCAAAATGGCCCTCGGGCGTATTAAATGCGGTTTTCCACTCATCCCCCTGCTTGATTCGCACCAAATTATACGCCCCACGGAGATCAATCTTAGAGAACCACTTGGCCCCCTTTATACGAGCAAACAAATCAGTAAGCAGTGGTAACGGATATTGATATTTAACCGTGATTTTATTCAAAAGTCGATAATCAATACACGGCCTCAAAGAGCCGTCTTTCTTAGACACAAAGAAAAAACCGGCTCCTAAGGGAGATGACGAAGGACGAATATGTCCCTTTTCCAAGGACTCCTTTATATATTCTCGCATAGCCGCGTGTTCAGGCACAGACAGATTAAATAAACGACCCTTAGGGTATTTACTACCCGGGATCAAGTCTATGGCACAATCGCACTCCCGGTGCGGAGGTAGTGAACCAACCTTGGGTTCTTCAAAAACGTCACGAAAGTCAGACAAGAATTCAGGAATCTCAGAGGGAATAGATGATGAAATGGAAACCAAAGGTACGTCCCCATGAGTTCCTTTACATCCCCAGCTTAACACAGACATAGCTCTCCAGTCGAGGACTGGGTTATGAGATTGCAGCCATGGCAATCCCAGCACCAAAACATCATGTAGATTATACAGCACCAGAAAGCGAATAACCTCCTGGTGATCCGGATTAACACGCATAGTCACTTGTGTCCAGTATTGTGGTTTATTACTAGCCAATGGGGTGGAGTCAATCCCTTTCAGAGGTATCGGAGCCTCCAATGGCTCCAAATCATACCCACAGCGTTTGGCAAAGGACCAATCCATAAGACTCAAAGCAGCGCCAGAGTCGACATAGGCGTCCGCGGTAATAGATGACAAAGAACAAATCAGGGTCACAGATAGAATAAACTTAGACTGTAAAGTGCTAATTGAAACAGACTTGTCAGGCTTCTTAGTACGCTTAAAGCATGCTGATATAACATGAGTTGAATCACCACAATAGAAGCACAACCCATTTTTTCGTCTAAAATTCTGCCGCTCGCTTCTGGACAGAATTCTATCACATTGCATATTTTCTGGCGTTTTCTCAGTAGACACCGCCAAATGGTGCACAGGTTTGCGCTCCCGCAGACGCCTATCGATCTGAATAGCCATCGTCATGGACTCATTCAGACTCGCAGGCACAGGGAACCCCACCATAACATCCTTAATGGCATCAGAGAGACCTTCTCTGAAAATCGCCGCCAGGGCGCACTCATTCCACTGAGTAAGCACAGACCATTTGCGGAATTTTTGGCAGTATATTTCAGCTTCATCTTGCCCCTGAGACAAGGACATCAAGGCCTTTTCCGCCTGAAGCTCTAAATGAGGTTCCTCATAAAGCAACCCCAAGGCCAGAAAAAACGCATCCACACTGAGCAACGCAGGATCCCCTGGTGCCAATGCAAAAGCCCAGTCTTGAGGGTCGCCCCGGAGCAAGGAAATTACAATCCTGACCTGCTGTGCAGGGTCTCCGGCAGAGCGAGACTTCAGGGACAAAAACAATTTGCAATTATTTTTAAAATTTTGAAAGTGAGATCTATTCCCCGAGAAGAATTCAGGCAAAGGAATTCTAGGCTCAGACATAGGTGCATGAACAACAAAATCTTGCAAATTTTGTACCTTAGTGGCGAGATTATTCAAACCTGTAGCTACACTCTGAAGATCCATTTGAAACAGGTGAACACAGAGCCATTCAAGGATTAGAAGGAGAGAAAGAGAGGAAGGCTGCAGTATAGGCAGACTAGCAAGTGATTCAATTAAGAGCACACTCAGAACTAGAGGAAAAAAAAAAAAAAATTGTAGCAGACTTCTTTTTTCTCTCCTTTCTCAGCCAGTAATTTAACCCTTTTTTTTGGCCGGGTAGCATGCCTATGTTTTTTTATCCCTAGATGCCCAGCGCCAGCCGGAGAACTACCTAATCCTAGCAGAGGAAAAGACAGTCCTGGCTCACCTCTAGAGAAATTTTCCCAAAAGGCAGACAGAGGCCCCCACATATATTGGCGGTGATTTTAGATGAAATGACAAACGTAGTATGAAAATAGGTTTAGCAAAAATCGAGGTCCACTTACTAGATAGCAAGAAGACAGAAAGGGCACTTTCATGGTCAGCAGAAAACCCTATCAAAACACCATCCAGAAATTACTTTAAGACTCTAGCATTAACTCATAACACCAGAGTGGCAATTTCCGCTCACAAGAGCTTTCCAGACACAGTAACGAAACAGCAGCTGTGAACAGGAACAAAATGCAAAAACACACAAGGACAAAAGTCCAACTTAGCTGGGAGTTGTCTAGTAGCAGGAACATGCACAGAAAGGCTTCTGATTACATTGTTGACCGGCATGAAACTGACAGAGGAGCAAGGTTATATAGCGACTCCCACATCCTGATAGGAGCAGGTGAACAGAGGGGATGATGCACACAAGTACAATTCCACAAGTGGCCACCGGGGGAGCCCAGAATCCAATTTCACAACAGTTACCAATGGTTTTCTTGGTAACTGTGGTCCCAGCTGCCTTGAGATCATTAAGTTCCCCCCGTATAGTTTTAGCCGGATCTCTCACCTTCATGATCAAGGATACCCCACGAGGTGAGGTTTTGCATGATGCCCCAGATCGATGTCGACTGACAGTCATTTTTAATTTCTTCCATTTTCTTAATATTGCACTATTGCAGTTGTCCCCTTCTCACCCAGCGTCTTACTTATGGTTTTGTAGCCCATTCCAGCTTTGTGCAGGTCTATGATCTTGTCCCTGACATCCTTATAAAGCTCTCTGCTCCTGCCCATGTTGTAGAGGTTAGAGTCTCACTGATTGAGTCTGTGGACAGAAGTCTTTAATAAAGGTGACTATGTAAGACAGCTGTCTCTAGTGCAGGTAACGAGTTGATTAGGAGCATCTAACTGATCTGTAGGAGCCAGAACTCTTAATGGTTGGTAGGAGATCAAATACTTTTTTTCTCACTGCAAAATGCAAATAAATTTATATAATTTATACAATGTGAATTTCTGGATTTCATTTTTTAAATTCCATGTCTCAATGTTAAAATTAACCTACCCTTAAAATTATAGACTGTCCATGTCTTTGTCAGTGGGCAAACTTACAAAATCAGCAAGGGATCAAATACTTATTTCCCCCACTGAACATCCTGTAATGAGTGTCAGAATATATTTATATGATTAGCAATGGACCTAAAACTTAACTTTTATTATCTCCAAATGAGAAACATACAAAAAAGTGCCAACTAAAAACACCTCAGTGAAAAAACGAACGCAACACTACAAGACACAAAAAAGGGGAAGGGGATAAAAAACATACGCCATTTACCAATTTGAGTCATCTATGTTGTTGTATATGCTGCTAATTCATATGCTGATGTACAATAGTGTGTCATATGTCACTGAGCATGACATTAAGATAGGGTGACCTGTGCTTTTTTGAACACAGCTGGATTAATAATAGACACAATGGGTATGTTTGTGTAATGCCCACTAACTATGCTGTTATATAAGTAAATTAGCACTATCTGTAAACCCTTCAAGCTTGTTTACCTTTGTAGGGCAGTTTTTTGGTGAAGAGCTCAGTGTGGTCTAAAAGCCCCGTCTCACATAGCGAGATCGCTAGCGAGATCGCTGCTGAGTCACAAGTTTTGTGACGCAACAGCGACCTCAGTAGCGATCTCGCTATGTGTGACACGTACCAGCGATCAGGCCCCTGCTGTGAGATCGCTGGTCGTGTCGGAATGGCCTAGACCTTTTTTTGGTCGTTGAGGTCCCGCTGACAGCGCTGAATCGGTGTGTGTGACACCGATCCAGCGATGTCTTCACTGGTAACCAGGGTAAATATCGGGTTACTAAGCGCAGGGCCGCGCTTAGTAACCCGATGTTTACCCTGGTTACCAGCGTAAATGTAAAAAAAAACAAACACTACATACTCAGGTCCCTTGGCGTCTGCTTCCTGCTCTGACTGCCGCCGTAAAGTGAGAGCACAGCAGTGACGTCACCGCTGCGCTCTGCTCTCACTGTACGGCGGCTCAGTCAGAGCAGGAAGCAGACGGCAAGGCACCTGACGGGCAACAGATGGTGAGTATGTAGTGTTTGTTTTTTTTGGTAACCAGGGTAAACATCGGGTTACTAAGCGCGGCCCTGCACTTAGTAACCCGATGTTTACCCTGGTTACCCGGGTGCTGCAGGGGGACTTCGGCATCGTTGAAGACAGTTTCAACGATGCCGAAGTCGTTCCCCTGATCGTTGGTCGCTGGAGAGAGCTGTCTGTGTGACAGCTCCCCAGCGACCACACAGCGACACAACAGCGACGCTGCAGCGATCAGCATCGTTGTCTGTATCGCTGCAGCGTCGCTGTGTGTGACGGGGCCTTTAACACTACGCTGGGACATAACCAAAACAGCACGCTCTGCAAGCTTTGTCTATTTTGCCTTTGGTGGCAGCTCTGTTGACAATAGGCGCAGTGTGGTGACTAATTGGTCTCTTATTGTAAGAAATCCCTGTTTGAGATCTTGTTTGGACAAATTGGTCCTGAGTCACCTTTTGGCACACATTTTGGTACGGGTTCCTATACAGGACCATACCATTTACTGTCATCAGTTTTTTATCCCCTTCCCCTTTTTTGTGTCTTGTAGTGTCGCGTTCGTTTTTTCACTTAGGTGGTTTTAGTTGGCACTTTTTTTGTATGTTTCTCATTTGGAGATAATAAAAGTTAAGTTTTAGGTCCATTGCTAATCATATATTTATTTTTTTGTGGATTATATCCTGCTTTATATATATCAGAATATATTTACAAAATGTTACTGTTGCTTCCTCTATATGACATTTTGGACCAGGTCACAGACGGCTCATCGGGAATCAAGTCGTGCAGTGACATGTGAAAGCAATACTGCAGTTAGGGTATGTGCACACGTCCGGATTTCTTGCAGAAATTTCCTGAAGAAAACCGGAAATTTTCTGCAAGAATTCCTTTTTTTTTTGCGTTTTTATTCTGTTTTTTTCGCGTTTTTTTTAGCATTCTGCAAGCGTAATTAGCTTGCAGAATGCTAAAGTTTACCAAGCGATCTGTAGCATCGCTTGGAAAACTGACTGACAGGTTGGTCACACTTGTCAAACATAACGTTTGACAAGTGTGACCAACTTTTTACTATAGATGCAGCTTTTGCAGCATCTATAGTAAAAGATAGAATGTTTAAAAATAATAAAAAAAATAAAAAAAATGCTTATACTCACCCGCAGACAGCTGATCTCCTCACCGGCGTCCGTTCCGTATAGATGGTGTGTGCGCGCAGGACCTTCCATGACGTCGCGGTCACGTGAGCGGTCACATGACCGGTCTCGACCAATCACAAGATGGCGACGTCATCGGCAGGTCCTTCACCGCACACCAGCTACAGGAACCGAACGGCAGCGTGCAGCACAGAGGTGGGAAGACATCGAAGGTGAGTATAGGACTATTTTTTATTTTAATTCTTTTTTTTTTTACCAATTATATGGTGCCCAGTCCGTGGAGGAGAGTCTCCTCTCCTCCACCCTGGGTACCAACCGCACATAATCTGCTTACTTCCCGCATGGTGTGCACAGCCACGTGCGGGAAGTAAGCAGATCAATGGACTCCTAGGTGTGCGGAATCCCCTGCAATTCCGCATTTTAATGAACATGTTGCTTTTTTTTCCGCGATGCGATTTTTTCACGGAAAAAAAGGCTACATTTGCACAAAAAATGCGGAATACACTGAAAATAATGGGAGGCATATGTAAGCGTTTTTTTCACGTTTTTATCACGTTTTTATAGCGAAAAAACGCGAAAAATACTGAACGTGTGCACATGGCCTCACTGTAGCAGATGCAAACAGCCTGAGACTTCCAGCTGTTTTGGAGCTGTTATCCCTGACTTGGACAAATGATTATTGTTACAGCTGGGAAATTGAAGGTTGTCTGAGACAGACAATCAGCATATGTGAAGGGAACAAACTGGATGTTTTCCTAGTAGTTATAATTCGGCTATTGTGTGAGAATTCACCTGGATCAGTTCGCATAAAGAAGGAAAGCAGAAGCTGGTAATTTAAAGAATAGCTACCGTAAACCTTTATAACTTTTTGTGTGCTATTTTAATGGTAAATGATCAGTGGGGGACTAGATCCTGAAACCTGCACTGATAGTTCGAAAAACTCTCTGAGAGGTGCACAGTAGTCATGAGCTAGCGTGCTCGGATAAGGTGTTATACGATTATACGAGTAAGCTTGAGTGCTAATAGAGTATATTTGGCATGCTTGAAAACTATGCTTGAGTCACCGTGGCTGCATGTCTCAGGGCTGTTCGACAGCCACAACATATGCAGGGATTGCCCAACAAACAGGCTGTGCATGATGACATATCAGTATCACTTTGCAGTCACCAACAAAATCACTCTGTGCTGTGATCCTAAACTTCATCCTTGCTTATTCTTTTGCAAATGTCCAAATGGGGAGTGGAGGAGTGACATCAGACTCGTGAGCAGGTCCCGCCCACATTTACTGCAGCTTTAATGCAAGCTAACAGTACACTAGGTTTTCATGGCAAATTTCAGCAGCTGCTCCTAGCAGCACTGTCTCGGTGAAGCGACAACAGGTTCTGCTGAAACTAATTTGTTTAGGTGACAAACAGCACACTGACAAAGAATTGTTGAAAGGTATAACAGATCAGACAGATCTGTGGCTCTCGCCGCAGAACCTACAAACACTGATGTCTGACACCTATGAGGTTCTACAAAACTTTGAGGAATCAACCCAGATGAGCAGTGAGGATGCTATAATAAGAGTAACCATTTCTCTTCTGCGTCTACTCAAACTTCCGCTGCTCACAATTTAAGAGGAAGCTTTGAATGTGTACTAGATGGAGATGGAGGAAGAAAGTACACAGGGTGATACCACCCAGCCAAGCCTTATCTCATCTCAGCTTAGATTGGGGGATAATGAGGAGGAGGAGATGGTTGCCTGTACTACAGAGGGTACTTCTCACACCAGCTACATCTCTTCTAATCAGCGTTGATGGGCTGAAGAGGAGGAGGAAATGGAAAGTTGTCCTCCTTGTGGGGACAGGGAAGTCCTGCACGTTGGGAATCTGATACACAAGGCTGACTTTATGTCCCGCTGTCTTTCCCCTGACCCTTGCATTATACACATTTTAGCCAACATTGATTACAGGTTGTTCACCATTCTTGACCCACCCACACTACAAAGAGAACTTTCTATCTCTCCTTCCTTCGGCGGTGAGGACTAGTGAAATGGTGCAATACCAGAAGGTCCTAGTAAAAAAATTAGTAAAAAAACTCCCATCTGACAACTCTGGCAGTGGAGGTCATAGATCCTTGTGCAACCAAGGAGGAAAAATTATGGAGACGCACACCAAATCCAACAGAGGCATGAGAACGCTATTAAAGGTCTTGTACAGTGTCACTACTCAGCTGTCGGGTTGACTCTGGACCAGGGGCTCCTTCCCTGTCCCTACCACTAGACTGCCATCGCCAGACTGAGCTGCTGCAGTTGCCTCATCAAAGCAGTAATAGGATCCATAATGGAACAGAAAAAATGGGTCAGAGCTAATGTAAGCTGTCGGGTGACCCAGGACCAGGGGCTCCTTCCCTGTCCTTACCACTAGGGGGTACCCTAGCTTGCCCTATTCCCTGGGATACTTCTGAAGGTGAAGATGCCGGGGCTGCCACCCTTGCCTTATCTCCTGAATCACCCCTCCATCTGTTCTCTTCCCCCACCTAGGGAAGAGGGGCACTACTGTGCACTGCAGTACACCAACCCAACAAACAAGGCAGAACAAGGGTAAACTGAAATACCAAGCATACAAATATTCACTCACAAATAACAGAGAAATGCATCAGGGAGTGGAGGACGGGGGAATAACCAAAGTAAGAATAAGGAAGGGAATTATCACACTTACAAACCACGCAACAGTCATGGATAACTCCTCCAAAACTCCTCATATAAACACCTCTCCACCCAGCCATGCAGCAAAAGCTAGCTCTGACATGGGTTTAAAGGGAACCTGTCACCCCAAAAATCGAAGATGAGCTAAGCCCACCAGCATCAGGGGCTTATCTACAGCATTCTGGAATGATGTAGATAAGCCCCCGATGTATCCAGAAAGATGAGAAAAAGATGTTAGATTATACTCACCTGGGTGGCCGGTCCGATCCAATGGGCGTCGCGGTCAGGTCAGGGACCGCCTATCTTCAGAGGATGACGTCTTCTTGTCTTCACGCTGCAGCTCTGGCGCAGGCATACTTTGTCTGCCTTGTTGAGGGCAGAGCAAAGTACTGCAGTGCACAGGTGCCGGGCCTCTCTAACATTTCCTGGCGCCTGTGCACTGCAGTACTTTGCTCTGCTCTCAACAGGGCAGACAAAGTAAGCCTGCGCCGGAGCCGCAGCATGAATGCAAGAAGAGGATGTCATCGTAAGAAGATGGGAGGCCCCGGACCGGACCGCGACGCCCATTGGACCGGACCGCAGCGGGACCACCCCTGGGTGAGTATAATCTAACCTTGTTCTCATCTTTCAGGATACATCGGGGGCTTATCTACAGCATTCCAGAATGCTGTAGATAAGCCCCTAATGCTGGTGGGCTTAGCTCATCTTCGATTTTGGGGATGACAGGTTCCCTTCAAATCAGGACCCAGATTATAAAGGGGATGGAATTGGCTAACCGAGCTCAGCTGAGAGCTCATACTCCCAGAGTTTCCAACACGGCCAATTAACCCCTGTTCTACCAAAAGAAATAAATACCATGTAAAAAGAAGGAGAAGTGCTTCTTTTCAGTGCAAGAGCAGGAGCAATCAGACGCTGCGGTCTTCTGGCTCCTCTCTGTTGCGGTAACCCTGTGACAGTATTCCCCCCTTCTATGAGGGACCTCCGGAACCTCAGGATAGGGTTTATCGAGGTGATGCATCCTCTTGAGAAAGCCGTGTCTGGAACACATGGAACGTACATTAGGGTCCTGCCATCCGGCTCAGGGTCACCTCTTCATTTCTGGTAAGCTCTGCCCCAATACTATTTACTTATACAAATAGGTTAATTTGCACTTCAGCTTTTACCTCCTCTGCCCATAGTTGGGGACTAACATTACCAGTGTATAGTACCTGATATACACGCACTTTCTATGCATTGTTATTTAGCACAGATATATTCTATTTCTTTTCTATATATGATGGGTGCCCTGTTATATCTGTTTGTCTTTGTATTGCACCACTTTTATCTTACTCGTTCTTATTAGTGCTTTTCTAAAGGTACCGTCACATTAAGCGACGCTGCAGCGATAGCGACAACGATGTCGATCGCTGCAGCGTCGCTGTTTGATCGCTGGAGAGCTGTCACACAGACCGCTCTCCAGCGACCAACGATGCCGAGGTCCCCGGGTAACCAGGGTAAACATCGGGTTGCTAAGCGCAGGGCCGCGCTTAGTAACCCGATGTTTACCCTGGTTACCAGCGTAAAAGTAAAAAAAACAAACAGTACATACTCACCCAGCGTCCCCCAGCTTCTGCTTCCTGACACTGACTGAGCTCCGGCCCTAACAGCACAGCGGCTTTCACTTTCACTTTAGGGCCGGCGCTCAGTCAGTGTCAGGAAGCAGACGCTGGGGGAGGTATGACGCTGGGTGAGTATGTACTGTTTGTTTTTTTAACTTTTACGCTGGTAACCAGGGTAAACATCGGGTTACTAAGCGCGGCCCTGCGCTTGGTAACCCGATGTTTACCCTGGTTACAAGTGTAAAACATCGCTGGTATCGTTGCTTTTGGTGTCAAACACAACGATACACGGCGATCGGACGACCAAATAAAGTTCTGGACTTTATTCAGCGACCAGCGACATCACAGCAGGATCCTGATCGCTGCTGCGTGTCAAACTAAACGATATCGCTAGCGAGGACGCTGCAACGTCACGGATCGCTAGCGATATCGTTTAGTGTGACGGTACCTTAATAAAAATGTATGCTTTTATTGTATTCACCCATTACTTCTTATTCTCCTATTAATCTCATAGTTTTTTGAGTTGGTGTTATCCTCTATAGGGTGGGCCACTATAAGTGTCACCACCCTTGCATTCACTATGCAACTGGGATTTTTGCTCTCATATTAGTGTAGATGTGATATTTGGGTCACCCATTATTGCATTTTATTGCAATGTAGTGGTGACCAAAAAAGCATAATTCTGATATTTTTGAATTTGTTTTCTCGTTACACCATTTACCGATTGGGTTAATAGGATCCATAATGGAACAGAAAAAATGGTTATGGTCAGAGCTAATATAAGCTGTCGGGTGACTCGGGACCAGGGGCTCCTTCCCTGTCCCTACCACTAGGGGTGCCCTAGCTCGCCCTATTCCCTGGGATACTTATGAAGGTGAAGATGCTGGGGCCGCCACCCTTGCCTTATCTCCTGAATCAGCCCTCCATCTCTTCTCTTCCCCCACCTAGGGAAGAGGGCACTACTGTGCACCGCAGTACACCAACCCAACGAACAAGGCAGCACAAGAGTAAACTGAAATACCAAGCATACAAATATTCACTCACATATAACAGAGGAATGCACCAGGGAGTGGAAGACTGGAGAATAGCAAAAGTAAGAGGAGGGAAGGGAATTATTGCACTGATAAACCACGCAACCAGTCATGGATAACTCCTCCAAAACTCCTCAAATAAACAACTCTCCACTCAGCCATGCAGCAACAGCTACTGTAGCTCTGACATGGGTTTGAATCAGGACCCAGATTATAAAGGGGATGACAGCGGCTAACCGCGCTCAGCTTAGAGCTCATACTCCCAGAGATTCTAACATGGCCGATGAACCCCTGTTCTGCCAAAAGAAATAAGCAACATTTAAAAAGAAGAAGTGCTTCTTTTCAGCGCAGGAGTAGGAGCAATCAGACTCTGCCGTCTTCTTGCTCCTCACTGTTGCGGTAACCCCGTGACAGACAGTTTCTCCCAATGCCCAGGTCCTGATGAATGGGGTAGTCTGACAAGGAAGGAAATGTTTTTGAAGATGGTGAAGGAGTACCTAGCCAACTGTCACACCTCCCTACCTGATTCCTCTGTGCCATAGAACTATTAGCCAAGCTGGACTCATGGCATGAATTGTCCCTCTATGGCTTAGAGGTGCTCGCCTTCCCTTCCCCTTGCATTTTGTCAGTGGGCTTTTAGTACTGCTGAGTGCATAATAGCTGATAGGCTCATCCGCCTTTCAAATGAAAATGCTGCAAGGTTGACTCTTATCAAAATGAACAAGGCCTGGATGGGCCCAGACTTTTCAACCCCACTGGATGACAGCAGTGGAACATAAAGCTAAGTCAAATATAGTGTGATCCGGTGGCCCTCACTCAAAATCTTTATAGGGTCATCAGGTGGCCCTCACTCAAAATCTTTAAAGGGTCATCAGGTGGCCCTTACTCAAAATATTGGGGCATCAGGCGGCCCTGACTCTTTATAGGGTCATAAGACGGCCCTCTCTCAATCTTCATAGGGACATCAGGCGGCCCTCACTCAAAATCTTTATAGGGTCATTAGGTAGCCCTCAGTCAAAATCTTTGGTCATCAGGCAGTCCTCTCTCAAAATCTCCACAAAGAGGGTAAGCCACAAAAGGTCATTGCTAAAGAAGCTGGCTGTTCACAGAGTGCTGTATCCAAGCATATTCAGGAAAAGTTGAGTGGAAGGAAAAAGTGTGGTAGAAAAAGGTGCACAAGCAACCGGATAACTACAGCCTTCAAACGATCGTTAAGAAAAGTTCATTCAAAAATTTGGGGGATATTCACAAGGAGTGGACTGCTGCTGGAGTCATTGCTTCAAAAGCCACTACACACAGATGTATCCAAGACATAGGCTACAAGTGTCGCATTCCTTGCGTCATGCCACTCATGACCAATAGACAACGCAGAAGCATCTTACCTAGGCCAAGGAGAAAAAGAACTGGTCTGTTGCTCAGTTGTCCAAGGCATTGTTTTCAGATGAAAGTAAATTTTGCTTTTCATTTGGAAATCAAGGTTCCAGAGTCTGGAGGAAGAGTGGAGAGGTCCACAATCCAAGCTGCTTGAGGTCTAGTGTGAAGTTTCCACAATCACTGATAGTTTGGAGAGCCATATCATCTGATGGTGTGGGTTCACTGTGTTTTAGCAAGACCAAAGTCGGCGCAGCTGTCTACCAGGAAGTTTTAGAGCACTTCATGCTTCCCTCTGCCGACAAGCTTTTTGGAGATGGAAATTTCATTCTCCAGCAGGACTTGGCACCTGTCCACACTACCAAATGTACCAATACCTGGTTTAAAAAGAACAGTATCACTGTGCTTGATTGGCCAGCAAACTCGCCTGACCTTAACCCCATAGAGAATCTGTGGGGTGTTGTCAAGAGGAAGGTGAGAGTCACCAGACCCAACAATGCAGTTGAGCTGCTATCAAAGCAAGCTGGGCTTCCATAACACCTCAGCAGTCAGTGCCACAGGCTGATCACCTCCATGCCACGCCGCATTGATGCAGTAATTGATGCAAAAGGAGCCCCGACCAAGTATTGAGTGCATTTACTGAACATACATTTCCGCAGGCCAACATTTCGGATTTTAAATAATTTTTCAAGTATTCTAATTTACTGAGATAATGACTTTTGGGTTTTCATTGGCTGTAAGCTACAGTCATCAACATTAACAGAAATAAACACTTGAAATAGATGTGAGGCAGTGACCAGTGTTATATGTGAGGTCGCTTTGTGTCCCCCAGGGAGGCACTCAGAAGTGTAATAGATCTGGAGTGCCT
Organism: Ranitomeya variabilis; assembly: GCF_051348905.1. Classification (NCBI taxonomy): domain Eukaryota; kingdom Metazoa; phylum Chordata; class Amphibia; order Anura; family Dendrobatidae; genus Ranitomeya; species Ranitomeya variabilis. The sequence continues at coordinate 828,746,038 of NC_135232.1, read as the reverse complement.
TGTGTTCACAGCAGGGTGCCTGTGGGTCACAAGGCAGAATAAAAGTAAGCTGGAACCTGGTCAAGCTATTTGACCAAGGAATTGTTCAAGAAAACCGGTTTGGGCTTTTATTTTTTCAATGAACTGCAGCAAGGTATTGGGGCCGGCCCGTTTCTTCCAGCCCCGATCTTACAAGTGGCCCATGGCCACAGAGTCTGGCAGAGAGTAAAAAAACCCTGCAGGATGGTTTGGGAGTGTCAGTGGTGGTCTTGGAAGCAGACCAAGCAGGAGACTTGTGCAGAGCTCTCTCTGTCTGAAGCAACACAAGGCCAGGCATAGTCTAAAGCCTGACACCCCAGCATACACGGTGGTGTAGTTCGTTGATGGTAACTGGTCACGGACTGTCTTCATTTATTCCCGGCTGCGTACCAGAGGACTCGTTTACTTTCTGTTTGTGAGTACGCTGTACAATAAACAAGATTTTATTTTGTACTTTTCCTGGGTCACTGCCTTTTCACTGCACAGCAAGGACACCAGTGCACTACATAGATCACTATGTTTGTTATGACTCTCTATAATATATGAGTTTCACTTTTTGTATTGAAGAACTGAAATAAATTAACTTTTTGATGATATTCTAATTTTGTGAGAAGCATCTTTATATAGAACGACATATTATCTTGTATATAGCATCCGATGTCTGTACACATAGTATAGGATATAGCAGGGATATAGCATACTATACGTACCGACATCAGATGTTATTATGGAGGTGGTGGGAGAGAACAGTGGTGGAGGTGGTGGTGGAGAACAATGATGGAGGTGGTGGAGAGGGCAATGGAGGTGGAGGAGAGGGCAATGAAGGAGGTGGTGGGGAAGAACAATGATGGAGGTGGTGGGGTAGAACAATAATGGAGGTGGTGTAGAGGGCAATGATGGAGGTGGTGGGGAGAAGAATGATGGAGGTGGTGGAGAGGGCAATGATGAAGGTGGTGGGTGATAATAATGATGGAGGTGGTGGAGAAGGTAATGATGAAGGTGGTGGAGAGGGCAATGATGGGGTAGTGGGGGAGAACTATGAACTGGTGGAGAGGGCAATTATGGAGGTGGTGGAGATGGCAATGATGGGGCAGTGGGGAATGACAATGGTTGGGGTGGTGGACAAGGCAATGTTGGAGATGGTGGAGAAGGCAATGATGGAGGAGGAGGAGAGGATAATGATGGGATGCGGGGGGAGGAGGACAGGTAGGGATGTGGGAATTGGGATGGGAAGAAGGGGGACTTATAATAGACTTATGAACAGGGGAAGGAGGATGTTAGATATGGATGTAAATTGAATTGGGTGGTGGAGGAGGGTGTTAAGCCCCTGATAGTGTCCTCCCATCTCACAATTCATTGTGATGCTATTGGGGACTTAAAATGTATTGGGGAGTAGGAGAGGAGGCGATAAGGTGTATAGGACACTTTGTAATGAACTGAAAGGTGGGAAGAATCTGTCAGGGATTTGTAATGAATTGGGAGGTGGTGGAGGATGCTCAGCACCTGATTACGTCTTCTCCCACCCCCAAAATCATTATGATGCTATCAAGTACTTATAGTGAATGATGGGGACACATGACAGAGACGAAGGTTATGTGCACATGTTCAGGATTTGCAAGAGAACATTCTGCTGCATATCCTAATGTGTTCGCAGAAAGAAAGTTGATCAAAATACATTTATTTTTTCCACATTTTTCCATGCTTTTGCTATGTCCTTTCCCCCATTAACACGGGTGAAATACCCTGCAAGAATTTACCTTATGCAGATTTTAATCTGCTGCAAATCTGCAAGGAAAAAATAAGCAGCATGTTCATGAGACTTCAGGAATCTCATTCACTTTGCTTGTACTGTAAAACCTTGCACATTTTCCATGCGCACATAGCCTTACAGTTAATTGGGGAGGGTCACAGACTGAATAGTTTATATTATTGGGAGTCATAGATTATAGTTAAAGAAGTTGTCCACTACTATAGCTTTTTTTTTTCATAAATCTTGCTATTATGTGCCACTGAAAGCATCCACTGTGTTTATTTTAGCAATATTACCTTTTATCATGCTGTAGCAGCACATCCTCAGTGCTGGATCCAGCTCTCATGGGGTTAATCGACGACTTCCTTTCTCCTGACTTATTGTGCTCCAATACTACAAGTTCCATGATGCATTGCACTGGCCTGTAAGCATGTACCTAGCACACCCACTCCAAAACACACCCAAACCCCTCCCTCCTCTCCCCCCTCTAGCTTCAAAAAGATTTGTGATGTAATTTCTGTCCAACCTCCTCTTTTACATTTGTCCAACCCACACTCCATTACACACAGATAGATATGGGATGGATAGATAGATACATACAGAGATATATCTATATATCTATCTATATGTATTTCCATAGATATGACCATATCCATGTTTCTAAACCCCTTCACCCCTGGAGCTTTTTTCATTTTTTAGTTTTCGTTTTTCGCACCCCTTCTTTCCAGAGCCATAATTTTTCCGTCAATATGGCCATGTGGGGGCTTGTCTTTTGCAGGACAAGTTCTACTTTGGAATGACATCATTGGTTTTACCATGTCGTGTAACAGAAAATGTGAAAAAAATTCAAAGTACAATGAAATTGCAAAAAAAGTGCAATCCTACACTTGTTTTTTTTTTTAATTCGTTTATTAATTCCACAATAAAACAAACAGTGCACACATTTGCATTTGTCATTATCAATTATACCACAGAATACAAATAATTGCAGAGTATCATCATATCCAAAGTTTACAGGGGTAATAAACTGTGCATGTTAAATCATTAGTACCTATAAAATACCTACTGTACAACTTTAACAACTTTAACCGTTAATAGTAATAGTAAGTCGCCAAAAGGAAAAACAGACTTAAATCCTGCTCCGCAATCGATGCCCCAAAACCACAAGCCCACCCTCCTGTGTATGTATCTAATCAGTGTAGACTATAGAGTATGATGAGAGGAATTCCATCTACCCCAAATCTTTTCGAATTTACCTGGGCATCCTCTATTTTGGTACAGTGTTCTTTCATATGGAATAATCGAATTCACCAAATCAATCCAAGCTCTGAGAGACGGGGAAGAACCACCCATCCACCTTAATGCCAGTACCTTCCGTGCCAAAAAGAGCGTCTCTCGAAGAAAGATCCCAGTATGGTGATCCCAGGTCTCTGTATCCCATACCCCGAATAAGCAGGTCAATGGCTCAAGTGGGACAGGGATCGACAATAAGGACGTTAGTAATGTGACCTCTTTCCAATAATGAAAAATTACCGGGCATCTCCATATCATATGGATAAAATCTGCATCATGTGCATGACATCGTAAGCAATCTGACGAGTGGAGGCGACCCATTTTAAAGAGTCGTCTCGGGGTCAAATAAGTCTGATAAATAATATATAGCTGGGTCATCCTGTTATTAACTGAAGGAGAAACTTTAGTTGGAGATTCTAGAATATCTTCCCATTCCTCTCCCAGTACATCGGGAAGAAGTCCCTCCCACTTCCCATTGATAAAGTTAGTAGTAGACCCATCTCCCACGGATAGTAAATAAAGAGGAAATGAGTCCTTGAGGACCCTGTGAGTTGAGAATGCCTATCAGAGGTAAAGATGAGATCGCTCGACCTGTACCCACATTTCGTATGTGCGATTGGAAAGCTGACCTTAGCTGTAAATAACGGAAGAATTGAGATCTTGGGATGTTGTAAGTATTCCGTCGTTGTTCGAAGGATACAAAAACCCCTTGAACATGTACATTGCCCACCGAAAGAACACCACATGAGATCCAGAACTCAGTAGATGGATGATTCAATAGCTCTGGGAAACAACTATTATTCCACAGTGGCATTTCGGCTATTACATCTACAAATTTAATAACTTTTTTAATTTGTCTCCATATTAATCTCGCCAGTCGAAGTAGAGGCAGCAAACGGGGAGCATTGACTTTCTCCATTTCCAAAAATCCCAATGGACAATCAATCCGGGCAGAATGGATTAAATGACTCTCTGAATTAGGTAGGGAGTTATTAGGCATCCACTTGTTTATTGCCTTAGCCTGCCCGGCGAGATAGTACAGATAAAAGTCTGGTAGGGCCGCCCCACCCCCCCTTTTCGGTCTCTCTAGAGTAGATAGCTTAAGTTTGGGTCTGGTCTTCCCTCATATAAAGGATGTGATTAGGGAGTTTAAATTCGCAAAGAAAGACTTGGGTATTGGCACAGCACTATGTTGGAAACAGTAATTAAGTTTGGGAAGCAATATCATTTTAATTAGATTACTACGGCCTGCAACAGAGAGAGGGAGTTTGCTCCAGGTTATAAATTTAGATTTGACCAAATCTAAAGGTACCTTCACATTAAGCGACGCTGCAGCGATAGCGACAAAGATGTAGATCGCTGCAGCGTCGCTGTTTGATCGCTGGAGAGCTGTCACACAGACCGCTCTCCAGCGACCAACGATGACGAGGTCCCCAGGTAACCAGGGTAAACATCGGGTTACTAAGCGCAGGGCCGCGCTTAGTAACCCGATGTTTACCCTGGTTACCAGTGTAAAATGTAAAAAAAACAAACACTACATAATCACCTTCGCGTCCCCCGGCGTCCGCTTCCTGCAATGACTGAGTGCCGGCCCTAACAGCAGAGCGGTGACGTCACCGCTGTGCTGTACTTTCACTTTCACTTTACGGCGCTCAGTCAGTGTGGGAAGCGGATGCCGGGGGACGCGAATGTAAGTATGTAGTGTTTGGTTTTTTTACATTTTACGCTGGTAACCAGGGTAAACATCGGGTTACTAAGCGCGGCCCTGCGCTTAGTAACCCGATGTTTACCCTGGTTACCAGTGTAAAACATCGCTGGTATCGTTGCTTTTGGTGTCAAACACGTCGATACACGCCGGTCTGACGACCAAATAAAGTTCTGAACTTTATTCAACGACCAGCGATATCACAGCAGGATCCTGATCGCTGCTGCGTGTCAAACTAAACGATATCGCTAGCCAGGACGCTTCAACGTCACGGATCGCTAGCGATATCGTTTAGTGTGAAGGTACCTTTATAGTGGATAAATGTTAAGTTGTAGGTCTAGCCGACTATATTGAGACATATGGATACCTAGATATTTGAAATTGGAGACTACAGGTAGTGACGAGAGATTCTCGAGACAGGGCATCGGAGCATGAGACAGAGGCATCAGGGCAGATTTTTCCCAATTTATATAAAGACCGGAGAATTTACAAAATTTATCTATGGTCGTTATTACTTGTGGTAGTGTTTCTTCTATTTTATCCATAAATATTATCATGTCATCGGCATAAAGACCGATGGCATCCACACGATCCGCAATATTTATTCCCTTAATATCCGTGGAGGACCTTATGCGTATTGCTAAAGCCTCTATCGCAAGGGTAAAGAAAGCCGGGGACAGAGGACATCCTTGACGGGTTCCCCTGTGCAAGGTAAAAGAATCAGAGATGGAGTTATTCACAATTACACGCGCCCTGGGATTCCTATATAGTGTGTCTATCCCTCTAATAAATTTATCCCCAAAACTGTATTTCTGTAGACATGCGGAGAGGAAAGGCCACTCGAGAGAGTCGAACGCCTTGGCTGTGTCTAGTGATGCCAGTGCCCAATTATTATCCGACTCTAGAGAACTATATTGAATCACCGATTGGACCCGCCTGATATTGATGGAGGTACTTTTCCCAGGCATAAAGCCGGTTTGATCTGGGTGTATAAGGTCTAGTATGATCGTATTTAATCTAGTAGCCAAGATTTTGGTGAAAATTTTATAATCTACGTTCACCAATGATATGGGGCGATACGATCCACATTCCGAAGGATCCTTCCCCTCCTTTTTAAGTACAATAATATTTGCATCGTAAAATGTTTCAGGCATAGATTATCCTTCCCATATACTCCGGAGTACCTTCAGTAAAAGTGGTGCCAGGTGACTCCGATATTTTTTATAGAACTCAGCGGGAAACCCGTCGGGTCCAGGGGCCTTTCCGGTGGCCATGTCCATTATAGCGTGCTCCACTTCCTCCAGAGTAAACGCGGCCTCCATAAAGGCTTGCTGGGTTGGACTCAGTGAGGGGAACACTATGTCCGATAAATAGTCTACACATTCAGAGATACCAAGACCACTACCAGATTTGTATAATGATTTATAGTAATCACAAAAACACCGAAGAATCTCCTCAGTAGAGGATACCAATGAACCATCAGGTGCCCGGATCTGTAGTACTGTATTAGAGGTATTATGTTGGCGTACTAAAAAAGCTAGAAGTGTACTGGCTTGATTCCCCAATTCAAAATAGGATTGACGGGTAAAGAATAATTTACGTTTCGATTTAGTGTCTATATGCTGAGTATATAACCTTTGGGAAGTGAGCCATTCCACCCTGTTGCCACTGGTTTGATTGGTTACATAGGCGGCCTCTGAATCCCTCAGCCGCAGCTCCGTCTCATCATCCTACCCTGCCGTCATCCTTTTGATATAAGAAATTGTGGATGACAGACATCCCCTTAAATATGCTTTTAGAGTATCCCAAAACAGACTAAGATTCGAGGGGTCTGGATGAGTAGAGATAAAGCAGTCCAGCTGATCAACCGTTCTATCGCTAGAATCTATCAATTTCAACCAGAAGGGATTCAATTTCCAGGGTATGTTATTATTTGACTGGCCGTATTTAAATTTAAGAATAACTGGACTGTGGTCTGATATCCCCCTATTGCCATGTTCAACACTATCCACCCATAATGCCAGGTCACTAGATCCAAATATGTAATCTATACGAGATAGAGACCGCCTAGTTGATGAATGGCAGGTATATTCCCTTGTCTCAGGGTGACGTGTTCTCCACAGATCCAACCATCCGCTACCGCTCATAAATAGTGCCAATTGAGAGGGGGATTGAGGAGGAGGCCCCCCGGATATCTCGCCGTCTAGTCTCAATCTATCCATAAAATTATCCATGACTAAGTTAAAATCTCCCATACAAATAACACTAGCATTAGGATAATTAAGGGAGAAACCCATTGCCATGCGGAGAACCGATATACTAGCCGGGGGTGGGTTATAAACACACAATATCACATATTCCCGCGCGTTAATAAAGGCGTGCACAAAAACAAAGCGACCCTCGGGATCACGTCATGCCTCCCTGGCCTCCCATCTAACACTCCTATGTATCAGCAGAGAGACCCCTCTTGAATAACTAGTATGGAATGCATGAAGGGACCACTGCACCCACGGTTTTGTGTACATTTAGCTGTGTCTCTGGTCAGATGTGTCTCTACAAGTGCTACAACATGGGGATGATACCGTTTAATCTGCGAAAATACCTTGATTTTCTTTCGGGGAGTCTTAATACCCCGTATATTCCATGTCATGCATATAATCTCAGACCCCATATCCACACTTAGGAAAAGGAATAATATACACCATAACTTGAGCAAGGATCAGGGACATCACGCAGAGCATAAAATTACCAATGGCGACTAACAAACTTATCAAACAATCAAAACTGATGTAAAAACCCAAACAAAACAGAGTTTGAACAGTGGAGGAGTATAATCCTATACTCCTACAGTCAGATAGAAAAGGGGATACCCTCACTGGAACCAGCGTCCGGTATTGTTGATAAGCTCAGCACCTATACGGAGAGCTCCAATTTGTGTTGCCATTAGATAAGGAGAATTACTTAGGAGTCCGGCACACTAGACACCTTGTATGACCGCAACCATTCGGCTACCTCCGCCGGATCTGTAAAGAACAAGGAGGAGCCTTCATGGACAATGCGGAGTCGAGCTGGGTAAAGCATGGAGTAAATGATGTTCTTATCCCTGAGCTGCTTTTTAACTTCCATAAATCGGACTCGCTGTTTTTGGAGCTCCATGGAGAAATCCGGGAAAATTTATATAGTAGCGCTATTGAATTTAATAGGGCCCTTCTGCCTCGCCAAGCGAAGAATCGCATCCCTGTCTCTGCAATTGAGGAGACGTGCCAAAAAAGGCCGGGGTGGAGTTCCGGGGGGAAGAGGTCTCGTTGGAACCCTAAGGGCCCTCTCCACAGAAAATGTTGAGGAGAATCCATCTCCCAGGGAGGTTTTAAGCCAGTCCTCCAAAAATTGCTCAGGCTGCTGACCCTCTGCGCGTTCTGGTAGGCCAATAATTCGAATGTTATTACGGCGCAGTCTGTTTTCCAGGTCATCTGCTTTTTGCTTCCAGGCATTCACAGAGCCGGCGGCCTTTGACAGCTTAGTTTTCATAGGGGTAATGGTGTGCTCTATCTGAGACACTCTTGTTTCAACCTCTGAGATACGCCCTCTCATAGCTTGCATATCATGTCGCAGACAACCCACTTCAGTATGTACGTCTTCTATTTTCTCAGTAAGAGAAGATCTAGTGAGGGATATGGCCTGCATCAATTGCTCAGACGCTTGTTTAAGAGTCAGTTCGTCTTGTTCTCCCTCCTCATTACTGTCAGAAAGACGATTTTTGCGTTGGTTCTGCGTGGGATTATTTCTGAGGGTACGTACATTGTCAGGGGCATCTTCTCTGGCATATTTCTTTAACTTGTCAGCAGCCCCCGCTCCTTTAGAATGATGCATGGCGATTAACAGAAGGTCCCCACAAAAGGACCACACTTATAGTTATTTCTAGTCTATTCTCCAACAGCAGACCGGGCAAGGTCAAACACTGGAATATATCCCAGGGAGGCTACCAGCCATGCAAACGGATTGTCAGATATTTATAGGAGCATCAACTGAGGATTTGCCCAGGCACGGTGCCCCAGAGCAGCCCACAGTCTCCACAGACAGAGCAGCAGGGAGGGGGGGTAATCCCTCCAGAGTTATGGCACCGACAGGAGTTTGTCTGATAAGGGGGTGCAGGGCCCAATCTTCCAGGGCACACACTGCACCACCCCTCTATTATTTCAGGCTGTTAGCTCACCTCCTGAGCTGCACCGCAATTGTGCTGTAAATCGCCGCTCTCCTTGCTGCTGGAGTGCACGCTGTGATGATGGCTGCCGTCTCCCCAGGCACCGCCCACCGCTCCAGACCCGGCACCTGTGTTTCCCGTGTTCCACAGCGTCCCCGCTGTAATGTAGGTGTCTGCCGCGTCCCAGGGGAAATACACCCGGCCTCGGCAGCCGCCGGCGCTGTGTTCCGCTTGTTGGAGCCACGCTCAAAGATGGCCGCCGCAGCTCAGGGAGTCTGCCGCCCGTCCAGGCCGCCTCAATTACCGACGTCCCAGGACTCCAAAACTGCTGCTGAAGGAGATCGCCGGTCTCCTGAGGTCCCAAGGGCACCATTCCAGCCGGTGTAGACTGTGAATCAGGGGGATTAATGGCAGGATTAGAACCAGGATGACCGGAGCTCCCACGAGGCGCATCCTCCTTCCTGGGTTACATAGCCACGCCCCCTACACTTGTTTTTTGCTTGGCTTTTTTGCTAGGTTCACTAAATGCTAAGGCTGTGTGCACACGTTGCGGATTTGATTGCAGATCTGCAGTGTTTTTTGCAGCACAGAATTGCATCAAATCCGCAGTGTTGTGCACAACCAATGTAAGTCTATGGGAGCCGCAGACTTGATGTGCACATCACTTCTTTTGTGCGGAACTGCAGCGTTTCTGCATCCTTCGACTTGCATTGAGTCGGGCACATCTGCAGCAAAACCGCAGATATAAAAAGATCTGCAGTTTTGCTGCGGATGTGAGTCTGAGAAATGCTGCAGTTCGGGAAGAGGGAAGTATGTGGGCGGTGACTGTGTGCGTGTATGTGTGTGCGGGCGGGGTCTGTGGGCTGTTCGGGTGTGTGTGGCGCTGTGCGGGACTGTTCGGGTGTGTGCGGGGCTGTTCGGGTGTGTGCGGGACTGTCCGGGGTTATCCGAGTGTGTGCGGGGTTGTCCGGATGTGTGCGGGGCTATCCGTGTGTGTGCGGGGCTCTGCAGGGGGTCTTTGGGTGTGTGCATGTGTGTGCAGGCATCATCCGATGGGACTGCAAGTCCCATCGGGCTATGCCTGCTACAGTGACAGTGATTGACACATTGGCCAATGATAGGACAGTAGTAGTCCCATCATCCGGCTAATGTGTTGAATGTTAAAAAAAAAACAACACATATCATGTACATTACATACAACGTACTAGATGCACCATACAACATGCACCATGCAACATACAACATACACCATGCAACATACAACATGCAATATGCACCATGCAACATACAACATACCACATACAGTACATACATACAATATACATATAGACATACAGTACATACTCACCATCACCTTGTCACCTTGATACCCGAAGCCATTGTCACCTGTAAAAAATATTAAAATAATAAACAAACACTATACTCCCTGATCTGCAGATATCTAATTAAAACGAGTGTCCCACGACGATCTCCCGTGAAGAGCAGCAGCATCAGCTGATGCGACCGCTCTCCAGCGGCTCCAGGAATACAATGACAGAAGGTATCCTTCTGCAATGCATTCCTCCACCCCTGTGAGAAATAGTCCCTAGTTTCACTTGTGGCACTGCTGTGTGGGAAAATTCCCATGCAGCATTTCCATAAAGTGAGACCCTGAACTCAGGTAACCTCTTCAGTGATGCACTGCAGGAGCCATTGTCTCCTGTCAGTGTGTCACTGGAGGCCCTATAGAGTGGTGACATCACCCGATGTCACTGTTCTATAGGGGAGATCGTCGTGGGACACTCATTAATTGGACTACGGCGGAAAGTGAGTATACGGTTTATTATTTTAAATTTTTTGCATGCAATCGAGTATGGTAAGTATGGTTAAATTAAGAATATTAAAATACTTTTTTCTGGCTGTGTCTATTTTTTTAACCCTTTCACTACTATAGGATTAGTAATGGATAGGCATCTTATTGACGCCTCTCAATTATTAACTGGGATTAATGTCACCTTACAAGAGCAAGGTGACATTAACCCCTTATTACCCCATATCCCACCACTACTCGGGAGTGGGAAGAGAGAGACTAAGTGCCGAAACTGGCACTTACAGATGCGCCATTTCTGGAGGGGCTGGTATTTGTAGCTGGGGGGGGGGGGCAATATCCATGGCCCCTCTCTAGGCTATCAATATCAGCCCGCAGCTGTCTACATAGCCTTTCTGGCTATAAAATATAGAGGGACCCCATGTCATTTTTTGGGGGCGGTCCCCCTATTTTAATAGCCAGTAAAGGCTACGCAGAGAGCTGCGGGCTGATATTCATAGCCTGGGAATTGCCATAGGTATTACCCCCTCCCCAGGCTACAAATATTGGCCGTCGGCTTTCCCCCTCTGGCGCAGAAAATTGCGCAGGAGCCCACACCATTTTTTTTCCCGTTTTTTTTTTAAGTTAAACATTCATTAATAAACATCGGCCTTGCTGTTATATATCTATGGATAATCTATCTATAGATATATTTATTGATATATCTATAGATATATCTATCCATATATCTATAGGGTATGTGTCCATGGGCCGGATTGCCGGCACTTTGGACGGAATGGAAAACTCGCTCCGCCCAAAGCGCCACCCCATTCTGTACACTCGGTGATTCCGGATGTGTTCATTGCACACATCCAGAATCTCCGCACCCCATACATAGGGCCCTGTGACTTACCTTGCGGCGACGGAGCATCGCCGCAAGGTAAACAAACATGCTGCATTCTAAAAAGACGCGCCGCATATCCGTAAACGCAGGGCTACCGTGTGCATGTTCGCACGCATAGTGGAGACGGAATTTCATAAAATCCCCTCTATGCGGTAACATCTGGAAGCTGCGGGTTGAACGCTGCGGTTGTACACACCATCCAATCTGCAGCTTATCCGGATGTAATCCAGACAGTGGACACGCACCCTGCACTATCCATACATCTATCAATAGATATATCTATCCATAGATATAGTTACAAAAAAAGGAACAGCACAACAGTTTTCCTTATCTTCGGGTGCAAGGCCCCCAGGCAATCCGTCCAGCGATTAACCAAGTTCATAAAGATTCAAAAAAGAGGCAGCACTCCATTCTTTCAGTGAAAACATGGAAGGTTTAATCAACCCACTTGTCTGGGCGACGTTTCGGCTCCATATGAGCCTTTCTCAGGCTTGAGAAAGGCTCATATAGAGCCGAAACGTCGCCCAGACAAGTGGGTTGATCAAACCTTCCACGTTTTCACTGAAGGAATGGAGTGCTGCCTCTTTTTTGAATCTTTATCCATAGATATATCTATCCAGATATATCTATAGATATATGAATAGATAGATGTATGCATCTATAGATCTATCTATGTGTAGATCTATCTATCCATCTCATCTATCATCTATCTGTCTATCTGTGTGTGTAATGGAGTGTGGGTTGGAAAAATGTAAAAGAGGAGGTTGGGCAATAATGATATTACAAATCTTTGTTTTTTTGTTCAATAATAAATCTTTATTTAGCTTTCAAAAACGCATACAAAAACACATTAAAAACGCACAAAAAACACATAAAACCGTGCAAAAAAACGCACCAAAATCTGCATTAAAAACGCATCAAAACCGTGCAAAAACGCATCAAAACTGCAGCTGCATTTTCTGCCAGCAGAAAATTCTGCACCCAAATCTGCAATGTGTGCGCACAGCCTAAAACATAGACACCAAACATGTCTAGGTTATTTTTTATCTAAGTGGTGAAAAAAAATTCAAAACTTTGCTACAAAAATAAATGAAATAATTGCGCCATTTTCCGATACTCGTAGCGTCTATATTTTCTGAGATCTCGGGTTGGGTGAGGGCTAATTTTTTGAGTGCCGAGCTGACGTTTTTAATGATACCACTTTTGTGCAGATATGTTCTTTTGATCGCCCTTTATTGCGTTTTAATGCAATGTCGCGGCGACCAAAAAAACATAATTTTGGCCTTTGATTTTTTTTCTCGCTACGCCGTTTAGCAATCAGTTTAATTCTTTTTTTTAACTGAAAACAGCTGACATGTTGCAGCTTTGAAGTGGGCTCACTGCCGGAGCCCACCTCAAAGCGGGGGATACTGCCAGCTGACGTACTATTCCATCAGCTGGCAGAAAGGAATTAATGAACAATATGTTTCAGTTAAAAAAAAAAAATTAATAAAAAAATGGCGTGGGCTCCCGTGCAATTTTCTGCACCAGAGGGGGAAAGACGACAGCCGTGGGCCAATATTTGTAGCCTGGAAAGGGGGTAATACCCATGGCCCCTCCCAGGCTATGAATATCAGCCCACAGCTGTCTGCGTAGCCTTTACTGGCTATTAAAATAGGGGGACCCCCCAAAACAATGACGTGGGGTCCTCCTATATTTTATAGCCAGAAAGGCTATGCAGACAGCTGCAGGCTGATATTCATAGCCTAGAGAGAAGCCATGGATATTGGCCCCCCGGCTACAAATACCAACCCGCAGCCGCCCCAGAAATGGCGCATCTGTAAGATGCCCCAATTCTGGCACTTAGCCCCTCTCTTCCCACTCCCGAGTAGCGGTGGGATATGGGGTAATAAGGGGTTAATGTCACCTGGCTAATGTAAGGTGACATTAAGCCCGGTTAATAATGGAGACGCGTCAATAAGACGCCTATCCATTATTAATCTTATAGTAGTGAAAGGGCTAAAAAAAAATAAAGACACAGACAGAAAAAAGTATTTTAATATTCTTAATTTAACCATACTTACGTCTTACTGTAACCATACTTACCATACTCAATCGCTTGCAAAAAAATTAAAATAATAAACCGTATACTCACTTTCCGCCGTAGTCCAATTAATAACAAATGTCCCATGATGATCTCCCCTATAGAACAGTGACATCAGGTGATGTCACTGCTCTATAGACCTTCAGTGACACACTGACAGGAGACAATGGCTCCTGCAGTGCATCACTGAAGAAGTTACCTTAGTTCAGACGCTCTCACTTTATGGCAAAGCTGTGTGAGAATTTTCCCACACAGCAGTGCCACAAGAGAGACTAGGGACTATTTCTCACAGGGGCGGAGGGATACAGTGCGGAAGGATACCTTCCGTCATTGTATTCCTGGAGCCCCTGGAGAGCGGTTGCATCAGCTGATGCTGCTGCTCTCCATGGGAGATCATTGCGGGACACTCGTTTTAATTGGATATCTGCGGATCAGGGCGTATAGTGTTTGTTTATTATTTTAATATTTTTTACAGGTGACAATGGCTTCGGGGATCAAGGTGACAAGGTGATGGTGAGTATGTACTTTGTCATATGTACTGTATGTCTATATGTATGTTGTATGTATGTACTGTATGTTGCATGTTGTATGTTGCATGGTGTATGTTGTATATTGCATGGTGCATGTTGTATGTTGCATGGTGAATGTTGCATGCTGTATGTTGCATGGTGCATGTTATATGTTGCATAGTGCATGTTGTATGTTGCATGGTGCATGGCGTTTGTTGAATGTTGCATGGTGCATGTTGTATGTTGCATGGTGTATGTTGTATGTTGCATGGTGCATGTTGTATGTTGCATGGTGCATGTTGTATGGTGCATGTTGTATGCTGCATGTTGTATGTCGCATGGTGCATATTGTATGCTGCATGGAGCATGTTGCATGGTGCATGTTGTATGTACTGTATGTGTGTAATGTATGTTGTATGTAAGTTGTATGTCTATATGTATGTTGTATGTACTGTATGTATGTTACATGTTGCATATTGCATGGTGCATGTTGCATGGTGCATGTTGTATGTACTGTATGTGTGTAATGTATGTTGTATGTCTATATGTATGTTGTATGTACTATATGTGTGTAATGTATGTTGTATGTATGTACTGTATACAGTACAGACCAAAAGTTTGGACACACCTTCTCATTTAAAGATTTTTCTGTATTTTCATGACTATGAAAATTGTACATTCACACTCAAGGCATCAAAACTATAAATTAACACATGTGGAATTATATACTTAACAAAAAAGTGTGAAACAACTGAAAATATGTCTTATATTCTAGGTTCTTTAAAGTAGCCACCTTTTCCTGTGATGACTACTTTGCACACTCTTGGCATTCTCTTGATGAGTTTCAAGAGGCAGTCACCGAGAATGGTTTTCACTTCACAGGTATGCCCTGTCAGGTTTAATAAGTGGGATTTCTTGCCGCATAAATGGGGTTTAGACCATCAGTTGTGTTGTGCAGAAGTCTGGTGGATACACAGCTGATAGTCCTACTGAATAGACTGTAAGAATTTGTATTAAAAAAGCAGCTAAGTAAAGAAAAACGAGTGGCCATCATTACTTTAAATGAAGGTCAGTCAGTCCAAAAAATTGGGAAAACTTTGAAAGTGTCTTCAAGTGCAGTGGCAAAAACCACCAAGCACTACAAAGAAACTGGCTCACATGAGGACCACCCCAGGAAAGGAAGACCAAGAGTCACCTCTGCTTCTGAGGATAAGTTTTTCCGAGTCACCAGCCTCAGAAATCGCAGGTTAACAGCAGCTCAGATTAGAGACCAGGTCAATGCCACACAGAGTTCTAGCAGCAGACACATCTCTACAACAACTGTTAAGAGGAGACTTTGTGCAGCAGGCCTTCATGGTAAAATAGCTGCAAGGAAACCACTGCTAAGGACACGCAACAAGCAGAAGAGACTTGTTTGGGTTAAAGAACACAAGGAATGGACATTAGACCAGTGGAAATCTGTGCTTTGGTCTGATGAGTCCAAATTTAAGATCTTTGGTTCCAACCACCGTGTCTTTGTGCGACGCAGAAAAAGTGAACGGATGGACTCTACATGTCTGATTCCCACTGTGAAGAATGGAGGAGGAGGTGTGATGGTGTGGGGGTGCTTTGCTGGTGACACTGTTGGGGATTTATTCAAAATTGAAGGCATACTGAACCAGCATGGCTACCACAACATCTTGCAGCGGCATGCTATTGCATCAGGTTTGCGTTTAGTTGGACCATAATTTATTTTTCAACTGGACAATGACCCCAAACACACCTCCAGGCTGTGTAAGGGCTATTTGACCAGGAAGGAGAGTGATAAGGTGCTACGCCAGATGACCTGGCCTCCACAGTCACCAGACCTGAACCCAATCGAGATGGTTTGGGGTGAGCTGGACCGCAGAGTGAAGGCAAAAGGGCCAACAAGTGCTAAGCATCTCTGGGAACTCCTTCAAGATTGTTGGAAGACCATTCCCAGTGACTACCTCTTGAAGCTCATCAAGAGAATGCCAAGAGTGTGCAAAGCAGTCATCAAAGTAAAAGGTGGCTACTTTGAAGAACCTAGAATATAAGACATTTTCAGTTGTTTCCCACTTTTTTGTTAAGTATATAATTCCACATGTGGTAATTCATAGTTTTGATGCCTTCAGTGTGAATTGTACAATTTTCATAGTCATGAAAATACAGAACAATCTTTAAATGAGAAGGTGTGTCCAAACTTTTGGTCTGTACTGTATGTGTTTTTTTTTACATTCAACACATTAGCCGGATGATGGGACTACTACTGTCCCATCATTGGCTAATCTGTCACTCACTGTCACTGTAGCAGGCATAGCCGATGGGACTTGTAGTCCTATCAGACGATGCCTGCACACAGAGAAACACACACCAATGACCCCCCCGCCTGGAGCAGACCCACCGCACAGCCCCGAAGACACCCCCGCCCTGCCCGCACACCCCAGCACCGTCAGCAGATCCCAGCACCACAGATCCCAGCATCACCCGCAGAGCCACCGCGCAGACCCCCACGCACCGCACGCGGATCCCAGCACCGGCCACAGACCCACCGCGCAGACCCCCCTTGCACCGCACGCAGATCCCAGCACCGGCCGCAGACCCACCGTGCAGACTCCCTGTACCGCACGCAAATCCCAGCACCGGCCGCAGACCCACCGCGCAGACCCCCCCACCCCCTGCTCTGCACCCAGATCCCAGCACCGGCCACACATCCCAGCACAGCCAGCAGACTACCCCGCTCCTGTCTCATATCCCAGCACAGCACCGCACGCAGACCCCAGCACCACCCACAGCCCAGTCACTCTTGATGAGTGACCTCTGTCTGTGGAGGCTGGGTCATGCCTGCTGATGACGTCTCGTCAATTTCCAGAGTCTGGAAATTAACGTAAGATTGGCGGACATTAGCGACGGCTGCAGCCTGGGGGTCACGTGACCCGGACTCAGCCGCCGGCATAGCGCCGCTCACAGGCTAAAACGCCAACATAAGGTATTTACAAAATTCATTAGGGAGCCCTGGGGGGATACATTGGGGGCTAATTGAAAGTAGTGGACAACCCCTTTAATGGGGTACACAGTGCTGCTTATCACTTTTTTTATTTTTAATGGTGCATGACTAATGGTATATTAATGGTGTGGTACATGTCTGTATTCGGGGGGAGACAAATCTATGTATACAATGTATGTGACCTTGTTATTTTCAGGGCTGTGAAGATCATCGTGACAAGATGAGTCGTGGCTGGGAGATGTCGATATGAGCCGACCTGAGTATAAGCCAAGACCTCTAATTTTGCCACAAAAAACTGGGAAAACTTATTGACTCGAGTATAAGGGTGGGAAATGCAGCAGCTACTGGCAAATTTAAAAAATAAAAATAGATACCAATAAAAGTGAAATTCACTGAGACATCAGTAGGTTAAAGGTTTTTGAATATCCATATTGATTCAGGAGTCCCATAAGTTGCTCCATACATAATAGGCCCCATATAATGGTCCATAAAGTTCATGATGGGCCCCATAAGATGCTCCATAAAGTTCATGATGGGCCCCATAAGATGCTCCATACAAAATACGCCCCATATATGGCTGAATATAGTTCATGATGGGCCCCATAAGATACTCCATACAAAAATATGCCCCATATAATGCTGTACAAAGGTTAATAATGGCCCCATAAGATGCTCCATATTAAAATATGCCCCATATAATGCTGCACAAAGGTTATTGATGGCCCCATAAGATGCTCCATAGAATAATATGCCTCATATGCTGCTCCATAAAGGTTGATGGCCCTATAAGATGTTGCATAGCATAATATGCCCCACATGCTGCTCCATAAAGGTTGATGTCCCCATAAGATGCTCCATAGCATAATATGCCCCATATGCTGCTCCATAAAGGTTGATGGCCCTATAAGATGCTCCATAGCATAATATGCCCCATATGCTGCTCCATAAAGGTTGATGGCCCCATAAGATGCTCCATAGAATATTATGCCCCACATGCTGCTCCATAAAGGTTGATGGCCCCATAAAATGCTCCATAGAATAATATGCCCCACATGCTGCTCCATAAAGGTTGATGACCCCTATAAGATGCTCCATAGCATAATATGCCCCATATGCTGCTCCATAAAGGTTGATGGCCCCCATAAGATGCTCCATAGCATAATATGCCCCATATGCTGCTCCATAAAGGTTGATGGCCCCATAAGACACTCCATAGCATAATATGCCCCGTTTGCTGCTCCATAAATGTTGAAGGCCCCATAAGACGCTCCATAGCTTATAATGCCCCATATGCTGCTCCATAAAGGTTGATGGCTCCATAAGATGCTCCATGGCATAATATGCCCCGTATGCTGCTCCATAAAGGTTGATGGCCCCATTAGAAGCTCCACAGCATAATATGCCCCATATAATGCTCCATAAAAGTTGATATCCCCATAAGATGCTCCATAGCATATTATGCCCCATATAATGCTCCATAAAAGTTGATGGCCCCATAAGATGCTCCATAGTGGTTGATGGCCCCCATAAGATGTTCCATAGCATAATATACCCTGTATGTGCTGCTACATAAAGGTTGATGGCCCCATAAGATGCTCCATAGCATAACATGCACCGTATGCCGCTGCTGCGATTAAAAAAAATTACATACTCACCTATCATCGCTGGGGGAGAGGTGTCGGGGGCCGAAGCAGGAGGGGACACCGGTGCGCTCTGGGGGTCAGGTGCCAGTGTCACCACTGGCTCTGGCAACGACACTTGCGATATTCACCTGTCCCCGTTCCACCACCGGGTGCCGCTGTGTCTTCCTGGTCCTCTCGCTGTGACTGTTAAGTCAGAGGGCGCGCATTAACCATGTCATCATGCCCTCTAACCTGAACATCACAGCCAGAGGACGCGGAAGACAATGCGGCGGTGGAACGGGGACAGGTGAATATAGCATGGCTCACCCCTGTCATACTCACCCCATCCTGGCACGTCCCTGCTTCTCAGTCTCGTCCCGAGCTGGCAGCACCTTCCAGTGCACATGGTACCGCTCATTAAAGTAATAAATATGCATCCATATTCACTATTTTAATGAGCAGTACCACGTGACCGCTTGTCACGTACCCACTTCTCAGCACGCGACTTGCGGTTGCGCCTGCAAGATATAATCTATTTCCCCTTAGTCCAGCATTCAACCTCTGTACTATGCTGTAATGGGAGCATAAATCACACCCCAACAAAGTCTACACACCCCTCATACACGCTGCCACCACTCACTGAACACACGGGCGATGAGTCCGGAAATATTACTACTACTGTCTGCCAATCATAAGGCTCACACACTTTAAGGCTATGGATTCTTTAGAACATGCAAGGTACAAACTATTAAAGTTTTATGCTTAAATAGAAAAGGTACAGTGCTTACAATAAAAATATGGTAATAAAAAGTGACATACAAATATGCAAAACAGTTATAAAAATAAACGACAGAAAACTTACAGAAATATCTAACTTTGTAGTCTGCTTTCTGCTTCCTGAGGGGAGAGCGAATATGGACTGGAACACATCAGCTTGGCTTCCGCTCAATCTGTGAACTACTTTGTATGCTTACAAGCCTAATTTCTAGAGTTACCATGGAGGTCTGATTTCTAGACCAGCCTCTCAGGTTGATATTGTAATTGCTTGTTTTTGAATGGGCCACGGCCACTCCACCAATGAATATATTATTTTCTCTGAAATTCTTAGTGTAAGTTTTCACAGACAGATAGTAAATAGAATTTGTCAGACTATACTAGGTCCTATTTGGTATCTGCCTTTGAGGCCTCAGAGGTGTTAAATGTTTCCAATTCTGTCTTTCCAAGAAGGCTCCCCTGTGGTCTGAGAACAGGAAAACTGCCTTTTTCTTCAGGATAGCACATATTATCACCTTGGTGAGATCTGCAGCCTTCAGGACATATGTTAAATTACTGCTAGTCACCCATATACTGTATACCTATACATATTTCAATACACCTCCCTCCTTATGAACGTGCATGGGGGTTGACTTACAGGTCAGCTCCCGAGCGCGTATCTGGTTCCGCCCAACCTTGGCGAGTTAAACCATCAGCATTGCCATGATCGATTCCTTTCTTATGCTGAATTGTAAAATCATATTGCTTTAATATCAGACTCCATCTAAGCAATTCCCGTTGTCCCCAACTACTCTGCTGAGCCACCTCAATGGGTTATGATCTGTTATCACAGTGAAGTTGCGCCCATAGAGGTATGGTTGCAGCTTCTGCAGAGCCCACACAATTGACAAACATTCCTTTTCAATGGTGGCATAATCTATTTCTCTGGGCAGGAGTTTCCTGCTTAGGTAGAGAATTGGGTGCTCCTCACCTTGCTGGTTTAGCATCTCCTCTACCTGTTCCCTCATGTGTGCCTTCACCTCTGCTGACACCCGGTATGCAGACTGCCGTACTGGGGGATTAGTCCCAGTGTCCACATGGTGAGATGCTAAGTGCGTCCTCCCAGGCTCCCCTGTGAAGACTTCGGTAAACTCGCTGAGCACCCACATCAGCTCAGACCTCTGACCGTGGGATAGCTCGGGGTTAAACTCTGCCTACTCCAGGTACTCCATGTACACATCTAGTAACAGATCAGCCTCCCCCTCTTCAGGCAGGCTACAGACAGGTAAGACACAGGTCTTCCTGCCATGATGAGCCTTCAACATATTTACATGAAATACTTTCTGATGCTTTGCATGCTCACCTAGGGTCACCACATAATTAATATAATTTAGCCGCTTGTGTACAGTGTATGGTCCCTCCCATGGGGCCTGTGATTTATTCTGTAACATAGGTGCAGCGCCCCAGAGTCCTGGTCATTGCAGTAATGTCGCTCTTCCACCAGGGGGAGTGATGTTACGTCTGATGGTACTAAAGGAGTTCACCTGACCAGGTATCACAGTCACACACTACACTTCACACTCCAGTCCACCAGGGGGAGCAAAGGTTCTATTTACTAGGCCACTCCTCACACACGGGTAAAACTGGTGGGTTGGATAGGAAGTTAGAGAGAAGCTACCTGGGTTTGACCCAGAGAGGACCTGTCAGGCAGACAGGGGGAGAAGGAGGAACATCTGAGCTGCAGACAGAGGGTTCCTGTCAGGGGTGGGATCCTGACAGAGACCAAGCACGAGATAGAACGTTACGGAGCTGCGCCTGCACTCCATTACGGCAGCATCCTAAGAAAGGACACGAAGCGAGGTATATTGTGGAGAGTGAGAAACGAAGTCACAGCACAAGGAGATAATACCGGGAGGAGACCTGCCCCAAGATCGGCAGCCTCCTTCTGAGGCGCGTAGCCGGTGGCTGGAACACCGAGGGAGTAATAGGCTCTACGCATTACTTCAGAAATCGGCAGGACAGTTAATTCCAAGTTGGCTGCCCAACCTTAAAACCTATGAAGACACGGAGGCAAAATTGTGGGAGAGGGGCGTCTCTAGGGTCCCTATAAAATAGCTCCAGGCCTACCCCGTCATACGGGTTGTCCTATCCATATCATCTGGGGGACAGAGAGAGAGAGAATATCAGAAACATCCACAAAAGTTGTGAGGACTATCCCGTTGTGCTCAGCAGGGAAGTACTACAACACACAGGCGCTAGTAGGAAGGCTATTGATTTCCACCTGAGTAAGGGAACTCTGGATGTGCCTTCGGACCGGCCAGATTCAGCCTGCCCTGTGAACAGTACTCTGGACTGTGGACGCCGAAGTCTTCAGTAAAAGGTAAAGAGACTGCAACCTTTGTATCCTTGTTATTCATTGCGCCTTACATCGTCCACCATCACCACCTACACATCTGGGAAGCCCTGGGGATACACTTCACCTGTGTGAAGGTATACTATCTAGCTGCCATTCCATCACCCCAGCGGACCCCTAGCAGCGTCGGTCACCCTGACCGAATACCACAGGTGGCGTCACGAACACCAGAAAAATTACTCCTTTAATTGGACGCCCCTCAAATGCCACGGACCGGGTCAGGCCACCGTGACATCCCCAGAACCGAGAGGGACCCGGCACCGAGTACCCCATTGCCCTTAACGTGGGGGCGCTCCATAGGGACCAACACCCAGACCTTCTGCCCCTCCTCATAGGCCCTCAGTCTGGCATTACGGTTGTACCAGACCTTCTGGTTGATTTGGGCCTGGGTCATGTTCTCATGGGCCAGGCTGCTGAGTTGTTGCATTCATTCGCTGAGCCGAAGTACATATTCAACCACTTTTTGGGGTTGTCCTGCCAACAGTCCTTAATCAAATTAAGTGGCCCCCTTACCCTCCTCTCATAAACCAGTTTAAAGGAGGAGAATCCTGTAGACGCCTGGGGTACCTCTCGGTACGCAAACAACAGATGGGAGAGGTACCGCTCCCAGTCTCTCCCTTAAGTCTCCACCAGCATTTTCAGCATTTGTTTTAAGGTTCTGTTAAAACACTCGTAGAGTTCGTTGGTTTGGAGATAATAGGCGCTGGCAGTGGCGTAACTACCGCGACTGCTGCGACCGGGCCCGGCGGGTCAGGGGCCCGGCAGGTCAGAGGCACCCAACACCATGTTGCAACGCAGGAGATTCCTCCCGCACGGCAACAGTCCAAGGCGTATCTAGGGGGAGAGGGCAGCCGGGGCATGAGAGATAGGAAGCAGCTCCAGTCAGCACGGTGAGACAGCTTCTCCTGCTCTGCCGCCCCGGGACAGAAGGTGAGAGCAGGGGGAGGTGCCGGACAGAGCTGCTGTAAGCAGAAGCTGACAAGCTGCACTTTATATCAGCCTCCCCAGTACCAGAGAGGAGAGTGTGAAATGTGTATATGAGCTGGTGTGTGTGTCTGATATCTGTAGTGTGTGTGTGTTATCTGTAGTATGTGTGTGATATCTGCAGTGTGTGTGTGTGATATCTGTAGTATGTGTGTGTGTGTGATATCTGTAGTGTGTGTGTCTGATATCTGTAGTGTATGTGTGATATCTGTAGTGTGTGTGTGTGTGATATCTGTAGTATGTGTGTGTGATATCTGTAGTGTGTGTGTGTGATATCTGTAGTATGTGTGTGTGATATCTGTAGTGTGTGTGTGATATCTGTAGTATGTGTGTGATATCTGTAGTGTGTGATATCTTTAGTATGTGTGTGTGTGTGTGATAGCTGTAGTGTGTGTGTGATATCTGTAGTGTGTGTGTGATATCTGTAGTGTGTGTGTGTGTGATATCTGTAGTGTGTGTGTGTGTGATTTCTGTAGTGTGTGTGTGTGATATCTGTAGTATGTGTGTGTGTGATATCTGTAGTGTGTGTGATATCTGTAGTGTGTGTGTGATATCTGTAGTATGTGTGTGTGATATCTGTAGTATGTGTGTGTGATATCTGTAGTATGTGTGTGATATCTGTAGTGTGTGTGTGATATCTGTAGTGTGTGTGTGTGTGTGATATCTGTAGTGTGTGTGATATCTGTAGTGTGTGTGATATCTGTAGTGTGTGTGTGATATATGTAGTATGTGTATGTGTGTGTGATATCTGTAGTATGTGTATGTGATATCTGTAGTATGTGTGTGATATCTGTAGTATGTGTGTGATATCTGTAGTGTGTGTGTGATATATGTAGTATGTGTGTGTGTGATATCTGTAGTGTGTGTGATATCTGTAGTACGTGTGTGTGATATCTGTAGTATGTGTGTGTGATATCTGTAGTGTGTGTGTGTGTGTGTGTATGTGATATCTGTAGTGTGTGTGATACCTGTAGTGTGTGTGTGATATCTGTAGTGTGTGTGATATCTGTAGTGTGTGTGTGTGATATCTGTGGTGTGTGTGATATTTGTAGTATGTGTGTGTGTGATACCTGTAGTGTGTGTGATATCTCTAGTATGTGTGTGTGTGTGTGATAGATAGGAAGCAGCTCCAGTCAGCACGGTGAGACAGCTTCTCCTGCTCTGCCGCCCCGGGACAGAAGGTGAGAGCAGGGGGAGGTGCCGGACAGAGCTGCTGTAAGCAGAAGCTGACAAGCTGCACTTTATATCAGCCTCCCCAGTACCAGAGAGGAGAGTGTGAGATGTGTATATGAGCTGGTGTGTGTGTCTGATATCTGTAGTGTGTGTGTGTGTTATCTGTAGTATGTGTGTGATATCTGCAGTGTGTGTGTGATATCTGTAGTATGTGTGTGTGTGTGATATCTGTAGTGTGTGTGTCTGATATCTGTAGTGTATGTGTGATATCTGTAGTGTGTGTGTGTGTGTGTGTGTGATATCTGTAGTATGTGTGTGTGATATCTGTAGTGTGTGTGTGTGATATCTGTAGTATGTGTGTGTGATATCTGTAGTGTGTGTGTGATATCTGTAGTATGTGTGTGATATCTGTAGTGTGTGATATCTTTAGTATGTGTGTGTGTGATAGCTGTAGTGTGTGTGTGATATCTGTAGTGTGTGTGTGATATCTGTAGTGTGTGTGTGTGATATCTGTAGTGTGTGTGTGTGTGTGATATCTGTAGTGTGTGTGTGATTTCTGTAGTGTGTGTGTGTGATATCTGTAGTATGTGTGTGTGTGATATCTGTAGTGTGTGTGATATCTGTAGTGTGTGTGTGATATCTGTAGTATGTGTGTGTGATATCTGTAGTATGTGTGTGTGATATCTGTAGTATGTGTGTGATATCTGTAGTGTGTGTGTGATATCTGTAGTGTGTGTGTGTGTGTGATATCTGTAGTGTGTGTGATATCTGTAGTGTGTGTGATATCTGTAGTACGTGTGTGTGATACCTGTAGGGTGTTTGTGTGATATCTGTAGTATGTGTGATATCTGTAGTGTGTGTGTGATATCTGTAGTGTGTGTGTGATATATGTAGTATGTGTATGTGTGTGTGATATCTGTAGTATGTGTGTGTGATATCTGTAGTATGTGTGTGATATCTGTAGTATGTGTGTGATATCTGTAGTGTGTGTGATATCTGTAGTACGTGTGTGTGATATCTGTAGTATGTGTGTGTGATATCTGTAGTGTGTGTGTGTGTGTGTGTGTGTGTGTATGTGATATCTGTAGTGTGTGTGATACCTGTAGTGTGTGTGTGATATCTGTAGTGTGTGTGATATCTGTAGTGTGTGTGTGTGATATCTGTGGTGTGTGTGTGATATCTGTAGTGTGTGTGATATTTGTAGTATGTGTGTGTGTGATACCTGTAGTGTGTGTGATATCTCTAGTATGTGTGTGTGTGATATCTGTAGTGTGTGTTTGTGTGTGTGATATCTGCAGTGTGTGATATCTGTAGTATGTGTGTGTGTGATACCTGTAGTGTGTGTGTTTGATATCTGTAGTATGTGTGTGTGTGATATCTGTAGTGTGTGTGTGTGTGTGTGTGTGTGATATCTGTAGTATGTGTGTGTGATATCTGTAGTGTGTGTGTCTGTGTGTGATATCTGTAGTATGTGTGTGTGTGATGTCTGTAGTGTGTGTGTGATATCTGTAGTGTGTGTGTGTGATATCTGTAGTGTGTGTGTGTGATATCTGTAGTGTGTGTGTGATATCTGTAGTATGTGTGTGTGTGTGATATCTGTAGTATGTGTGATATCTGTAGTGTGTGTGATATCTGCAGTATGTGTGTGATATCTGTAGTATGTGTGTGTGATATCTGTAGTGTGTGTGATATCTGTAGCATGTGTGTGTGTGATATCTGTAGTGTATGTGTGATATCTGTAGTATGTGTGTGTGTGATATCTGTAGTGTGTGTGTGTGTGTGAGGCAGGGGCGTAACTACCACGGTCGCAGCGGTCGCCGCTGCAACCAGCTCTGGCAGGTCAGGGGCCTGACAGGTCAGAGGCACACGACTCCCCCCGTCGCTGCCACCGCAGTGAACTATACCGGCATCTATGATGACAGTACAGTTCAAAGCAATGATGGAGGAGAAAGCGATAGCTGATGCTCCCTCTCCCATCATTCCCCTCTGCCTCTGACACTGCGGGTGCGTGATGACATCACTTCATCGCACACCCGCTGTGTGCAGGGCCAAGGCAGTGCAGCATCTGCACAGGTGATGGTGGCTGCCATATTGGCAAAGCCTGTGGCAGCTGCTAGGACCGGGAACAAGCGGCTCCGGAGCTGGTGGTGGGCACGTGGACGAGCCGCCCAGGAGGGGGATGCCGCAGTGGCTCAGCCATGTGGAGGATCCGGAGATGAAGATGGAGGTGTACGGGACCGGCGGAAGTGAGGTGTGTCTGCTGCCCGTGTGTCACCGTCCTTGGCCCCCAGTGTCCCCAGCCCCCTGTGACACCAGCCCCGTTTCCTCCCTGCTCTCCCGTGCCCCATGTCCTAGTAGGTCCCCAGGTTCAGGTTATTGTGTTCCTTCGGGCCCCCCGTACACGCCTTATTCCTCCTCCCCTGGTCCCCCAATGCTCCCCATCTCCCATGCCCGGAGTCCTCCTGCACCCCCCATGCATTCCCTGCCCCTTGTCCCCGTGTGACTCATCTGCCCTGCTCTCAAGTCTCCCCTGTCCCCTTTCTCACCGTGTGTTCCCCACCTACCCTGTCCTCGTAATCCCTGTGCCCCCTTCTTCCCTCCTCCCAAGTCTCCCCCCCGTCTTCCCCTGTCCCCTTGCAGCCCTGTCTCCCCGTGCATTCCTATCTACTCTGCCCTCAGATTCCCCTTGTGTCCTCTTGTGCCCTTCTCCCCTTCCTCCTAGTCCCCATGAGTCCCCTTGTGCTTGTGTCCCTTGATCCGTGTGTAGCCTTGTGTCAGCCTCCCTTGCCCACTAGTCCCTGTGTGTCCCCTTGAGCCTGTCTCCCTTGTCCCCTTATGCTTGTGTCCCTTGTCCCCATGTGTCAGTCTCCCTTGCCCATTAGTCCCTGTGTGTCCCCATGTGCCTGTCTCCTTTGTCCCCTTGTGCTTGTGTCAGTCTCCTTTGTCCCCTTGTGCTTGTGTCAGTCTCCTTTGCCCACTAGTCCCGATGTGTCAGTCTCCCTTTCCCACTAGTCCCTGTGTGTCCCCTTGTGCTTGTATCCCTTGTCCCCGTGTGTCCCCTTGTGTCAGTCTCTCTTGCCCACTAGTCCCTGTGTGTCCCCTTGTGTGTTGTGATCCTAATGGCAAAAGGATCTCAGGGTCTTAAAGGGAAGGTGCCATAAAAAAAAAATTTTTTACAGCAATTGTAAAAATGTAAAGAATTAATGTTTAAATTTTCTTAAAAAATATTTTCATTTGTTTATAATTTAGTAAAATATGAAAAATAATTTGAAAAGTTTTGGAATTTCCACTTTTAAACACTAGGGGGAGCAGCTGCTGAAATTTCAGAAAAACCTAGTGTACAACTAGCTCACATTACTGCACTGCAGTAATTATGGGTGGAGTCTGCTGACGTGTGTGATGTCTCCTCCCCTTCTGGGTGTTTGCTAAGGGATAAGAGAGGATGAGATTCAGGAACCCAGTGAGCAGCCATTTTGTTAGTGATTGCAAAGTTATACTGACAAGGAAACCGGCACCGAGGATGGCAGGCAGCAAGGATTCTGGGAGATATGTGGTGCAGGGAGCAGGGTGACAGCAGCACAGAGTATTTCAGGAGAGCAGTGTGCTGGTCTATGGAGGGGGCACCATGTTCAGTGCGCGGAGCAGCCAGGGATTGTACATAGAACGCTGTCTTTTATACACATGGATGGACCGTCTGCTCCACAGAAATCCAGGAAACATTTCTGCGGATTGATGGCCTGTTCTGATCCAGACTTTGCATGCAGACCCCATTCCCCTCCTCAGATCCTGTCTTCTCCATCCTGTCCTGGCGATGTGTGAAAGTGAGACGTCAGGCGAAGTACGGGGTGACGCTGGGAAGGAAATGTAGCCATATAGTAACGATAAAAATGAGACCCCTCTCTTCAGCTGCCTCACCAGCCCTGACTGCACCTAACTGAAGGTCATGCTGCCCCCTCTATTACCCCAGACCCACGTGCAGGTGCTCAGCCAGAACCACCATAGAACGGGTCCGCTTTCTGAAGATAATACTGCCATAGTGTTCTCACATAATGCCACCATATAGATCACACATAATACCGCCATATACATCACACACAATACTATCAAATAGATCACACAATACTGTCATACAGTTCTCACATACCACCATATAGATCACAAATAATACCGCCATATAATTCTCACCTAGTACTTCCACATAGATCACACATAATCCCACAATATAGTTCTCATATACCACCGTCATATAGTTTTTACATCATTCCACAACACTGAGCAAACATAATATTGCCATATAGATCACATATAATACCGTCACATAGATCACACAATACTTGGTGGCATAATGTGTGATATTATATATATATTATAATATCCTGGCATAATGTGTGGTCTTTATGGGAGTATTATGTGAATATATATATATATATATATACAGTATATATATATTTTAGTCATGTGTGATACCGACTGCTGAGCCGTGTATCTAATCCTGTCCTATGTGATACCGACTGCTGAGCCGTGTATCTAATCCTGTCCTGTGTGATACTGACTGCTGAGGACACAGTACACGGGACAGGATTAGCTACCCAGGACAGAGGTAGCAGTGGTAGGTGTATATAGAGGCAGGCAGATAGTGGTATACAGAGGCAGGCAGGCAGTGGTATACAGAGGCAGGCAGGCAGTGGTATACAGAGGCAGGCAGGCAGTGGTATACAGAGGCAGGCAGGCAGTGGTATACAGAGGCAGGCAGACAGTGGTATACAGAGGCAGGCAGGCAGTGGTATACAGAGGCAGGCAGAGAGTGGTATACAGAGGCAGGCAGAGAGTGGTATACAGAGGCAGGCAGAGAGTGGTATACAGAGGCAGGCAGAGAGTGGTATACAGAGGCAGGCAGTGGTATACAGAGGCAGGCAGGCAGTGGTATACAGAGGCAGGCAGGCAGTGGTATACAGAGGCAGGCAGGCAGTGGTATACAGAGGCAGGCAGACAGTGGTATACAGAGGCAGGCAGTGGTATACAGAGGCAGGCAGACAGTGGTATACAGAGGCAGGCAGGCAGTGGTATACAGAGGCAGGCAGAGAGTGGTATACAGAGGCAGGCAGAGAGTGGTATACAGAGGCAGGCAGAGAGTGGTATACAGAGGCAGGCAGAGAGTGGTATACAGAGGCAGGCAGTGGTATACAGAGGCAGGCAGGCAGTGGTATACAGAGGCAGGCAGGCAGTGGTATACAGAGGCAGGCAGACAGTGGTATACAGAGGCAGGCAGACAGTGGTATACAGAGGCAGGCAGACAGTGGTATACAGAGGCAGGCAGTCAGTGGTATACAGAGGCAGGCAGTGGTATACAGAGGCAGGCAGGTAGCAGTGGTATACAGAGGCAGGCAGGCAGTGGTATACAGAGGCAGGCAGACAGTGGTATACAGAGGCAGGCAGTGGTATACAGAGGCAGGCAGACAGTGGTATACAGAGGCAGGCAGGCAGGTAGCAGTGGTATACAGAGGCAGGCAGGCAGTGGTATACAGAGGCAGGCAGTGGTATACAGAGGCAGGCAGTGGTATACAGAGGCAGGCAGGCAGTGCTAGGTGGTATATAGGGGCTGGTAGCAGTGGTAGATGCATAAGAAAATAAAAACGCTGTACTTACCTTCTTTCCTCTACCAGGAAGTGCTGAGTCATGTTCAGGGCAGAGCAGTGTGACGATCTCCCTGCTCTGCTCTGAACAGGTGGGCAGTGATTGCAGCCTGTAATGTAATACTAAGTACAGGCTGCAATCACAGCTCCTCACTGCAGATATGTACCCTGGACCCTCGGCAGCAGCTTCTCCCAGCAGCAGCTTCTGCCATCGCACGCACTGAGCTGTGTGTGCGATGGCAGAGGGAAATAAACAAAATGGCCGCGATCTCCTCTCACAGCTGTGACGCGCCAGCTCAGTGGGCGTGGCCAAGTCACAGCTGAGAGGCAGGAGATGCGGTCGGAGCCCGACCGTTGGCTCCTATGTACATGGCTGCCGTAAGTGAGGTGTGCAAGTGTCGTGCCCAGACACTTACACCCACACTAATGAAAATGGCTGCCTCCAGTGGTGAATGTAAAAGTGAATAAATAAAAAAGTATGAAAGAGGTACATTTACTTTTGTATTAAAAATAATTGATTGTATAATCAATAATTATTAATACAAAAACTAAAATCACGGCACCCTCCCTTTAAGCAAAGTCTGCAAACATAAAAACTAGCTCTTAGGGAGGTGGTAACTGAGCTGACCACATACCTGATCCTAGCCCACAAATAATAGCAGCCGGGGAACGTGCCTACGTTGGTTCTAGACGTCTCGCGCCAGCCGGAGATCTAACTAACCCTTTCAGAGGAAATACAGACCTCGCTTGCCTCCAGAGAAATACCCCAAAGTAGATACAAGCCCCCAACAAATAATAACGGTGAGGTAAGAGGAAAGGACAAACGTAGGTATGAACTAGATTCAGCAAAGAGAGGCCCACTAAATAATAGCAGAAATATAGAAAAGCGGACTTATGTGGTCAGCGAAAAACCCTGCAAAAATATCCACGCTGAATACCCAAGAACCCCCGTACCGACTAACGGTATGGGGGGAGAATATCAGCACCCCAAGAGCTTCCAGCAAAGTCAGGAATCACATTATGAACAAGCTGGACAAAAAACAGAATAATACAAACAAACAAAAAAAAACAAGAAAGCAGGACTTAGCTTATGTTGCAAAATCAGGACCAGCAGACAAGAGCAACAGACTAGGACTGATTACATGGATGCCAGGCACTGGACTAAGATTCCAGGAAGTTTAAATAGAAACACCCAGACACTTAACGAACAGGTGACTACCAAACTGAGGAAAGAGAATCCAAGAGCCATACCGCCACTGACCACAAGAGGGAGCCCAAAAGTATAGTTCATAACACTTGTGCCTGTCTCCCTTGTGCTTGTCCCTTGTCCGCGTGTGTCCCCTTGTGTCAGTTTCCCTTGCCCACTAGTCCCTGTGTGTCCCCTTGTCCCCGTGTCAGTCTCCATTGCCCACTAGTCCCCTTGTAACCTTCTCCCCTGCCTCCTAGCCCCCATGTGTCCCCTTGTGCCTGTCTTCCTTGCTCCCTAGCCCCCCTATGTTACCCTTGTGCCTGTCTCCCCTAGCCCCCTTGTGCCCTCTCCCCTGCCCCCTCATCACCATTTGCTCATGTCTTTCTCACTGCCCCTGTATGGAGGGGCTGCATTATACTATGAGGGGGGCTGCATTATATTCTATGGGGGTTACATTGAATTGTATGGCAGGGCTGCAGTATACTCTGTGGGGTGGCCGCATTATACTCTGTGGGGTGGCTACATTATACTCTGGGCTGGCTGCATTATACTATATGTGGGTTGCATTATACTGAATCGAGGACTATGGGTAATATATTATACTATATGAAGAACTATGGGGTGCATTATACTGTGGGAAGTGAATTGTGCGACATGGATGACGATGGTGGTGCATTATACTACCTTTGCCTGACATTGCCATCTCCGTGTGTGGTTCCACCATTACTCCAAAGCAACATGCCCGCTGCCTTGGGGTTATCCTTGATTCCGAGCTTTCATTCACCCCCCACATTCGATCACTGGCTCGCTCTTCTTATTTGCATCTCAAAAACATTTCTAGAATTCGCCCTTTTCTTACTTTCGACTCTGCAAAAACTCTTACTGTTTCTCTTATTCATTCCCGTCTGGACTATTGTAACTCTCTACTAATCGGCCTCCCTCTTACCAAACTCTCCCCGCTCCAATCTGTCCTGAATGCTGCTGCCAGGATCATATTCCTCACCAACCGTTACACCGATGCCTCTACCTTGTGCCAGTCATTACACTGGCTACCCATCCACTCCAGAATCCAGTACAAAACTACTACCCTCATCCACAAAGCACTCCATGGCTCAGCACCACCCTACATCTCCTCTCTGGTCTCAGTCTACCACCCTACCCGTGCCCTCCGCTCCACTAATGACCTCCGGTTAGCATCCTCAACAATCAGAACCTCCCACTCCCGTCTCCAAGACTTTACACGTGCTGCGCCGATTCTTTGGAATGCACTACCTAGGTTAATACGATTAATCCCCAATCCCCACAGTTTTAAGCGTGCCCTAAAAACGCATTTGTTCAGACTGGCCTACCGCCTCAACGCATTAACCTAACTATCCCTGTGTGGCCTATTAAAAATAGAAAAAAAAAACCAAAACACATAATCAGGTTCCTTGCATCGTGTTCTCATACACTTTATGCAGTTAATAGCACTCTGTGTCTGTACTGCTACATACTTAGGCAGTTAACTGGTTCATGCAGCTTTACATGAACACCCGAGCCTTACACTATGGCTGGTCCAAATAACTAAAGCAATTGTTACCATCCACCTCTCGTGTCTCCCCTTTTCCTCATAGTTTGTAAGCTTGCGAGCAGGGCCCTCATTCCTCCTGGTATCTGTTTTGAACTGTGATTTCTGTTATGCTGTAATGTCTATTGTCTGTACAAGTCCCCTCTATAAGTTGTAAAGCGCTGCGGAATATGTTGGCGCTATATAAATAAAAATTATTATTATTATTATTATTATACTATATGGAGCACTATGAGGAGTGTATTATACTATATGGAGGACTGAGCAGTGTATTTTAATATATGGAGGACTATGTGGAGTGTATAAAACTAAATGGAGGACTGAGGAGTGTATTATACTATATGGAGGATTATGAGGGGTGCATTATACTATATGGAGCACTATGAACAGTGTATTGTACTATATGGAGGACTGAGGAGTGTATTATACTATATGGAGGACTGAGCAGTGTATTATACTATATGGAGGACTGAGCAGTGTATTATACTATATGGAGCACTATGAGGAGTGTATTATGCTATTTGGAGCACTATGAGGAGTGTATTTTAATATATGGAGGACTATGAGGAGTGTATTATACTATATAGAGGACTGAGGAGTGTACAATACTATATGGAGGACTCTGGGGAGTGTATTATACTATAAGGATGACTATGGGGAGTGTATTATACTATAAGCAGGACTATGGGGGTGCATTATACTTCTTATATGGATCCCCATGACTTCTATGTTAGCCCCTGATGAGTATAATGGTTTATTTTCTTTTATACATTACATAACAATGGTAGTACAGGGGACAAATATATCCCAGGATGGGGCACCGGATAGTTATGCAACTGAGGTCACACTATACAACTTTGCAATAAAGCTATAGTGTGTGAAATGAATAGGGAAAATGTGAATTTGGGAGGAAAATTTTTGGCATGGTGGGGGGGGCCCCATTTGAAAGTTCGCACCATGGTCCATAACTTTGTAGTTACGCCACTGGGCGCTGGCCACAAAATGGTGCACTTGTATTTTCTCGCAGAGGCTTTCCATCATACTGGACATGAATTGGGTCCCCTAATCAGTTAAAATTTCCCTGGGGAAACCCACACGAGAGAAAACAGTCAGTAAAGCACCCGCCACTTTGCTCAGATGGAGGACAGTGCCACAGCTTCCGGGTATCGTGTAGCATAGTCCACCACTGGAAGGATGAACTTTTTGCCAGTTCTGCTAGGGATTGCAAGTGGTCCCATGATATCCACAGCCACTCGCTGGAAAGGCTCATCTATCACTGGCAGTGATATCAATGGAGCTTTCTGTATGTTCCCAGACTTTTCAACTCTCTGACAAACTACACATGATCAATCGATAGTAATTAGCAATATCTGTCCCCATCTTGGGCCAAGAGAAGTTATCTGTCAGGCGAGCTTTAGTCTTTTGTATTCCAAGTTGTCTGGCCAGAGGAATTTCATGAGCAATTCTCAAAAATTGTTCCCTAAATAGATAAGGAACGACCAGCCGTTTTTCACAGTCCCAAGGTTCGGTATTATCTGTGGGGGGTGTCTCTTTATACAGTCTGCCCTGGTCCCAGTATACTCTTTCTTTGTCAGAAGCAGCAGGGGGTTGGTCTGAAAGACATCTGAGCTTCTCCAGATTGACATCTGTCTGCATGACCTCCTGGAGGCTTTGACTGTCAGGCTAAGTGCACACGTCGCAGAATTGCGGCGGAAATTTCTGCGGCAATTCTGCAACTCCTTCCGCGGGTATATCGTATGCGGAATTGGTATGCATATTCCTGCTAAAAACTAGCATTTTGCAAGCGTAATTAGCTTGCAGAATGCTAGCATTTTCCAAGCGATCTGTAGCATCGCTTGGAAAACTGATTGACAGGTTGGTCACACTTGTCAAACATAGTGTTTGACAAGTGTGACCGACTTTTTACTATTGATGCTGCCTATGCAGCATCAATAGTAAAAGATATAATGTTAAAAATAATTAAAAAAAAGGTTATTCTCACCTTCCAAAGGCAGCCGATTTCCTCAGCGGCTTCCGTTCCTATAGATGCTTTGTGTGCAGGACCTGCGATGACGTCACGGTCACGTGACCGCAACAGACGTCATCGTGGTCATGTGACCGCGATGTCATCGCAGGTCCTTCACACAAAGCATCCATGGGAACGGAAGCGGCTGCGTGCATCGCTGAGAGGCGGGAAGACTCCGGGGCCATCAGAAGGTGAGTATATCACTATTTTTTATTTTAATTCTTTTTTTTTAACAATTATATGGTGCCCAGTCCATGGAAGAGAGTCTCCTCTCCTCCACCCTGGGTACCAACCGCACATGATCCGCTTATTTCTCGCATGGTGGGCATAGCCCCATGCGGGAAGTAAGCAGATCAATGCATTCCTAGGTGTGCGGAATCCCCGCGATTCCGCAAATTTAATGAACATGCTGCGTTTTTTTCTGGAATGCGATTCCGCTCAGGAAAACAACGCAGCATGTGCACAAAAAATGCGGATTGCTGTCTATTAAGTAGGATGCTTAATGTGAGCGTTTTTTTCGCAGTTTTATGGCGTTTTTATAGCGAAAAACCGTGAAAAAAAGCGAAAAATCTGCTACGTGTGCACACAGCCTTAGTCTGCAGGCCCTGGCCTAATGTGACTGCCAGGCCCTGGTCTGAGTCTTCTGAGTCTTCTGTGTCGGTTATCAGGGACCTTGTTGGGTCTGCCATGTGAGGAGGCTCCGGGGCCACAGTATGGGCCTCCTGTTCTGGCAGATCTGTCTGAGACTCATCTTCTAATCTCTGGGGTTGAGTCTGAGCCGCAGCCTGACTCCGGGTCACAGCTGCCACATACACACATTCCTGTGCATTGGTACATTCTCCCTCCTCGCATGGGATCTCAGGTGGGTCACGTGCTTCCACCTTCTCTGTAGCATTTACTTGTAAGGGAGGGATATAGTGGGACACCATCCTCCCCAGGTCTGTGCCTAGCAACACATTGGTGGGAATAGCCTCTGACACTCCCACTTCTCTCAGTCCTTTCCCTGCTCTCCAGTCCAGGTACACACTGGCCATGGGAACAGAAGGGCTGACCCCTCCAATCCCGGTTAGGCCGGGGTCACACTAGCGTGTTTTACGGACGTATGAGAGGTGCAGAAAATACGCATTGCACGCGGTACAATGATTCTCTATGGGCCAGCTCCTATCTGGCGTATTTTATGCATCCGTATTTTACGGTCATGTACCGCCGTAGACAATCGCAGCATGCTGCGTTTGTCAGCGTATTGCGCAAATAAATCGCCAGTGAAAGTCTATGGGTGCGTATAAATAACGTTTTGCACACGGAACAGCAGTGTGACTTGCGCAAAATACGGCAGAGTTTGGCAGGTGACAGGAAATGTGCCAATCTCTCAATTAGGAAGCTCAGAAATGCTAATTAGCTGAAAAAGCTAGACACATGTAAGAGGGTGGTGCTGTTATGGACAGTAACACGCTGCCACTTTAAGAGACAGCACCCCCTTGTCTGGTGTGATGGAATGTTCTGCTTCCCCCTGCTATAGACTGTGAAGATGAGCTGCCCTAGAATTAGAGGAGGAGTTGAGCCTGAACTGTGTGTGTGAGCTGAAGCTGCTACAGAGAGAACTTTGTGCTGTTTGCTACAAGAAAGGTCCCACAGCCTGGGACGGAGTGTACTTGTGAAATTTGCAAGACTTTTCCGGGTACAGCAAAGGTGGCTGTTCTGTGCTAGTTTGTGAAGCCACGAAGATACTGAGAAAGGGATTTACAGTTTCCAGGAGCATCCCTAGGATCCAGAAGCAAGGAGAAGACCACGCTTCACAGAGCTGACAGAAAGCCATGCGCACCACCATATTAGACTGCTGGGGGCCCCCCTGGGACTGGACCTGAGTCCCCAACATCACCGTGAGTCTGTTCCTGTTTGGTGCACCTGTTAGGGCCTAGTGTAGGCTTCAGTAGTCAGTACACGGGAGCCGTGTAGCCTGCTTAGTAAAGGCCAGGGGGGTTATATGTAGAGTAACATCGTTATTTGTTTATTGTTTAAATTTGCTTGTGAGACATATTTTGAGTCTGTAATAGTTGGAGCACCGTGCTATTTTACGGACAAGATAAAGTTTATAACTCTTGTAAAGTGTCTCTTGCCATTGCATACCCCTGTTTGCATCTTCCTCACCTACTTCATTCCTTGCCTCCCAATAAATCTACCCTTTGTTGTTTGCACCTCATCTTGTGTACAGTAGTCTTCCTGCACCGTGGTGGTCCCCCGGCCATCGCTTCACAGAGATCCCGGAGGTCTGCCGCACGCCTCCACGGAGTCCCAAGCAGCATGGCATCCATTATAAATGTGGATATGCTCCTCATCCTGGTCCAAGAAAGGCATGAAATATGGGACCAGTGGGATCCCAACTATTCTAACAGGGCTAGGAAAGAGGCAGCTTGGAGGACCATCTGTGGGATCCTATTCCCAGATTTTGACCAACACGTGCGGTGCAAACACAACTTTGTAAGTACACTCATGTTTCGACATTAATTAACATAGAAAAATGCTTTACCTTCATGATTTAGATTGCAGATTATTTTTTTGTTTAGTCTGGTATTTTTTGGTTTTGTATTTTTTAAAAAAAAACATGATGGTGGACATGAGAAAGGGGTTATGTACAGAGATAGAGATGTTGCTTCCGGTAATATTTTTTGGAACACCAGATTGGTACAGAGGGGAGTGGACCCTGCCCGTGTGGGGTTCTTTTTTTTTTCTTTTTATATATTTTTGATTTACGAACTTCATTTAAAAAGGCATTTTATTGACCTTATAGAATATTTGATTCTATGTCATTGCAGTGGAAGATGTTATGAGACGATGGCGCAGCATCAGGGACCAGTATCGGAGGGAAAGGCAGCAGCGGGCCAGGAGTGGGTCAGCAGCTCCAAGCAAAAAAAGAAAATATATATACTATGATCGCCTCTACTTTTTGGATCCCAGTATGGATCTAAGACCGTAAGTAAAAACCTCACAACACAATACACATATGTTAGCAATTGTATAAACTATTAATTATGGGTATTAATTTTCATAATTTCATAACAGAACACAGTCCAACCTCACTGAGAGGGAGACCGGGTCAGATTCAGAGGTTGTCATTGATCCGTTTGGTGTACAAGAAGAGGTGGCAGGCCCATCTTTGGCCTCTTCTAGCTCCATCCTTCCTGGACCATCTCCTTCAGCTGTTGTGAATTCTGCTCTTGGACTCCCTCTGGTGGTTGTTGGTGGTAGTGCAGTTGTCTTGGGATTGTAATCTGGGCAGGTGTTTCTGCTGATTGCAGCTCTATTAGGTATTTAGGTGTGCAGGATCCATGAGTCTGTGCCAGTTGTCCATTGTACTTGGAGGGATTGCATCTCTCTCTGGCTCCTCATGCCCTGCTGCTAATTCATCTAAGATAAGTGTCTGTTTTTTTTGTCTCTGTGCACACATGCAGTGTGCTTTGCAATTCAGTGCAATTTATTGTGTTTTTGTCCAGCTTAGACTTTGTTTGGATTTTTCAGTCATGCTGGATTCTCAGGAGATGCAGATATACTTTCTATGTCTTTAGTTAGATGTGGAATATTTGTATTATCTGCTGTGGATATTTTTAGGATTTTAATACTGACAACTAAGAATTCTGTCCTATCCTTTTCTATTTAGCTAGAAGTGCCTCTTTTGCTAAATCCTGTTTTTCTGCCTGCGTGTGTCTTTCCTCTTATACTCACAGTCAATATTTGTGGGGGGCTGCCTATCCTTTGGGGTTCTGCTCTGAGGCAAGATAGAATTCCCAATTCCATCTATAGGGGTATTTAGTCCTCTGGCTTTGTCGAGATGTCTCGGACGTGTTAGGTACATCCCACGGCTACTTTTAGTTGCGGTGTTAGTTTAGGGTTTGCGGTCAGTACAGGTACCACCTACTCCTGAGAAAGTCTCTCGTGTGGCTCCAAGGTTACCAGATCACAACAGTACAACTGGCCAACAATGAGTTAAATGCATCTCAGAAGAAGGGAAGACAGAGCCATTTTTTTTTCTGTAGCCTGCTCTGTCTTTTCTTCCCTCTTTTCCTCTGGGTGACTGAGGAGTCTTGTGCTAGCATGGATGTTCAGGGATTAGTTTATCGTGTAGACCAGCTTGCTGCTAGGGTACAGGGTATTTCTGATTATATTGCTCAGACTCCGCTTTTAGAGCCTAGGATTCCTACTCCTGATTTGTTTTTTGGGGACAGGTCCAAATTTTTGAGTTTTAAAAACAACTGTAAACTGTTTTTTGCTCTGAAGCCTCGTTCCTCTGGTGATCCCATTCAGCAGATTAAAATTGTCATCTCCCTGCTGCGTGGCGACCCTCAGGATTGGGCATTTTCCCTGGAATCTGGGAATCCGGCCTTGCTTAATGTAGATGCCTTTTTTCAGGCTCTAGGATTATTATATGATGAACCAAATTCTGTGGATCAAGCGGAGAAGACCTTGTTGGCCCTGTCTCAGGGTCAAGAAGCGGCAGAATTGTATTGTCAGAAATTTAGAAAATGGTCTGTGCTGACTAAATGGAATGAGGATGCTTTGGCGGCAATTTTCAGAAAGGGTCTTTCTGAATCTGTTAAAGATGTTATGGTGGGGTTTCCCACGCCTGTTGGTCTGAGTGATTCTATGTCTCTGGCCATTCAGATCGATCGGCGCTTGCGGGAGCGCAGAACTGTGCGCGCTGTGGCATTGTCCTCAGAGCAGATGCCTGAGCCTATGCAGTGTGATAGGATTCTGTCTAGAACGGAACAACAAGGATTCAGACGTCAGAATAGGTTGTGTTTTTATTGTGGCGATGCTTCTCATGTCATTTCAGTCTGCCCAAAGCGTACAAAGAGAATCGCTAGTTCGGTTACCATCGGAACTGTACAACCTAAATTTCTGTTATCTGTGACCTTGATCTGCTCATTGTCGTCATTTTCTGTCATGGCGTTTGTGGATTCAGGCGCCGCTTTGAACTTAATGGACTTTGAATTTGCCAGGCGTTGTGGTTTCCCCTTGCAGTCTTTGCAGAACCCTATTCCTTTAAGGGGCATTGATGCTACACCTTTGGCTAAAAATAAACCCCAGTTTTGGACACAAATGACCATGTGCATGGCGCCAGCCCATCAGGAAGATTGTCGTTTTCTGGTGTTGCATAATTTGCATGATGCTATTGTGCTGGGTTTTCCATGGTTACAGATACATAATACTGTGCTGGATTGGAAGTCTATTTCTGTGACTAGTTGGGGTTGTCAGGGGGTTCATAATGACGTTCCTGTGATGTCAATCTCCTCTTCCTCCTCTTCTGAAGTTCCAGAGTTTTTGTCTGATTTTCAGGATGTATTCGATGAGCCCAAGTCCAGTTCCCTTCCACCGCATAGGGACTGTGATTGTGCTATTGACTTGATTCCAGGCTGTAAGTTTCCTAAGGGCCGACTTTTCAACCTGTCTGTGCCGGAACATACCGCCATGCGGAGTTATGTTAAGGAGTCTTTGGAGAAAGGGCATATTCGGCCATCTTCTTCAATGTTGGGAGCGGGATTTTTTTTTGTTGCTAAGAAGGATGGCTCCTTGAGACCCTATATTGATTATCGCCTCTTGAATAAGATCACGGTCAAGTTTCAATACCCTTTACCTTTGCTTTCCGATTTGTTTGCCAGGATTAAGGGGGCTAGTTGGTTTACTAAAATTGACCTTCGGGGGGCATATAATCTTGTTCGTATTAAGCAGGGTGACGAATGGAAAACTGCATTTAATACGCCCGAAGGCCATTTTGAATACCTTGTGATGCCATTCGGGCTCTCTAATGCTCCATCTGTTTTTCAGTCCTTCATGCATGATATCTTCTGGAATTATCTTGATAAATTCATGATTGTATATTTGGATGACATCTTAATTTTTTCCGATGATTGGGAGTCTCATGTGAAACAGGTCAGGATGGTATTCCAGATCCTTCGTGATAATGCTTTGTTTGTGAAGGGGTCTAAGTGTCTCTTTGGAGTGCAGAAGGTTTCTTTTTTGGGCTTCATTTTTTCTCCCTCATCTATAGAGATGGATCCGGTTAAGGTTCAGGCCATTCATGATTGGATTCAGCCCACATCCGTGAAGAGCCTTCAGAAATTTTTGGGCTTTGCTAATTTTTATCGCCGTTTCATTGCTAACTTCTCCAGTGTGGTTAAACCCCTGACCGATTTGACGAAGAAAGGCGCTGTTGTAACGAATTGGTCCTCTGTGGCTGTCTCTGCCTTTCAGGAGCTTAAACGCTGATTTACTTCTGCCCCGGTGTTGCGTCAGCCAGATGTTTCTCTTCCGTTTCAGGTTGAGGTTGACGCTTCTGAGATTGGGGCAGGGGCCGTTTTGTCTCAGAGGAATTCTGATGGTTCCTTGATGAAACCGTGTGCCTTCTTTTCCTGTAAGTTTTCGCCTGCTGAACGCAATTATGATGTCGGCAATCGGGAGTTGTTGGCTATGAAGTGGGCGTTTGAGGAATGGCAACATTGGCTTGAGGGAGCCAAGCACCGTATTGTGGTCTTGACCGATCATAAAAATCTGATTTACCTCAAATCTGCCAAACGGCTGAATCCTAGACAGGCCCGATGGTCCCTGTTTTTCTCCCGTTTTGATTTCGTGGTTTCGTATCTTCCGGGTTCTAAGAATATTAAGGCTGATGCCCTCTCTAGGAGTTTTTTGCCTGATTCTCCTGAGGTACTTGAGCCGGTCGGCATTCTGAAGGAAGGGGTGGTCCTTTCTGCCATTTCCCCTGATTTGCGACGGGTTCTGCAGGAATTTCAGGCTGACAAACCTGACCGCTGTCCAGTGGGGAAACAGTTTGTTCCTGATAGATGGACTAGTAGAGTGATTTCTGAGGTTCATTGTTCTGTATTGGCTGGCCATCCTGGTATTTTTGGTACCAGAGATTTGGTTGGTAGGTCCTTTTGGTGGCCTTCTTTGTCGCGTGATGTGCGTTCTTTTGTGCAGTCCTGTGGGACTTGTGCGCGGGCCAAGCCTTGTTGTTCCCGTGCTAGTGGGTTGCTTTTGCCTTTGCCGGTCCCTGAGAGGCCCTGGACGCATATTTCT
Organism: Ranitomeya variabilis; assembly: GCF_051348905.1. Lineage (NCBI taxonomy): Eukaryota > Metazoa > Chordata > Amphibia > Anura > Dendrobatidae > Ranitomeya > Ranitomeya variabilis. The sequence goes on along the minus strand of NC_135232.1, from coordinate 828,704,351 downwards.
ATGGATTTTATTTCAGATCTTCCGGTTTCCCAGAGGATGTCGGTTATCTGGGTGGTTTGTGACCGGTTTTCTAAGATGGTTCATTTGGTGCCTTTGCCTAAATTGCCTTCCTCTTCTGATTTGGTTCCGCTGTTTTTTCAGCATGTGGTACGTTTGCATGGTATTCCGGAGAATATTGTGTCTGACAGAGGTTCCCAGTTTGTTTCTAGGTTTTGGCGGGCCTTTTGTGCTAGGCTGGGCATTGATTTGTCTTTTTCTTCCACATTTCATCCTCAGACAAATGGCCAGACCGAGCGAACTAATCAGACTTTGGAAACTTATTTGAGATGCTTTGTGTCTGCTGATCAGGATGATTGGGTGGCTTTCTTGCCATTGGCCGAGTTTGCCCTTAATAATCGGGCTAGTTCGGCTACCTTGGTTTCGCCTTTCTTTTGTAATTTTGGTTTTCATCCTCGTTTTTCTTCGGGGCAAGTTGAACCTTCTGATTGTCCTGGTGTGGATTCTGTGGTTGACAGGTTGCAGCAGATTTGGGCTCATGTGGTGGACAATTTGGTGTTGTCTCAGGAGGAGGCTCAGCGTTTTGCTAACCGTCGTCGGTGTGTTGGTTCCCGGCTTCGGGTTGGGGATTTGGTTTGGTTGTCTTCCCGTCATGTTCCTATGAAGGTTTCTTCCCCTAAGTTTAAGCCTCAGTTTATTGGTCCTTATAGGATTTCTGAGATTATCAATCCGGTGTCTTTTTGTTTGGCCCTTCCGGCCTCTTTTGCCATCCATAATGTTTTCCATAGATCTTTTTTGCGGAAATATGTGGTGCCCGTTGTTCCCTCTGTTGATCCTCCTGCTCCTGTGTTGGTTGATGGGGAGTTGGAGTATGTGGTTGAGAAGATTTTGGATTCTCGCTTTTCGAGGCAGAGGCTTCAGTACCTTGTCAAATGGAAGGGTTATGGCCAGGAGGATAATTCTTGGGTTTTTGCCTCTGATGTCCATGCTGCTGATTTGGTCCGTGCCTTTCATCTGGCTCGTCCTGATCGGCCTGGGGGCTCTGGTGAGGGTTCGGTGACCCCTCTTCAAGGGGGGGGGGTACTGTTGTGAATTCTGCTCTTGGGCTCCCTCCGGTGGTTGTTGGTGGTAGTGCAGTTGTCTTGGGGTTGTAATCTGGGCAGGTGTTTCTGCTGATTGCAGCTCTATTAGGTATTTAGGTGTGCAGGATCCATGAGTCTGTGCCAGTTGTCCATTGTACTTGGAGGGATTGCATCTCTCTCTGGCTCCTCATGCCCTGCTGCTAATTCATCTAAGATAAGTGTCTGGTTTTTTTCTCTGTGCACACATGCAGTGTGCTTTGCAATTCAGTGCAATTTATTGTGTTTTTGTCCAGCTTAGACTTTGTTTGGATTTTTCAGTCATGCTGGATTCTCAGTAGATGCAGATATACTTTCTATGTCTTTAGTTAGATGTGGAATATTTGTATTATCTGCTGTGGATATTTTTAGGATTTTAATACTGACCGCTTAGAATTCTGTCCTATTCTTTTCTATTTAGCTAGAAGTGCCTCTTTTGCTAAATCCTGTTTTTCTGCCTGCGTGTGTCTTTCCTCTTATACTCACAGTCAATATTTGTGGGGGGCTGCCTGTTGTGAATTCCGTTCTGGAGCTCCCTCCTGTGGTTGCTAATGGTATTTTTGTGAGTTCTGCCCTTGGGCTCCCTCTGGTGGTTTCGAGTGGAACTGCTGCTCCTTTAGGTAGCTATGGCAGCTGCCTTCACTAATCGCCTTGCCTGGATTTGTTATTTAAACCTGCTCTGGGCTTTAGTTCATGCCAGCTGTCAATGTTCTTGGTTGGATTTGGTTCTCTCCTTGGATTTCTCATATAACCTGTCCTTGTCTGCAAAAGATAAGTTTTTGCTAAGTTTTTGTTTGTCCATTTGCCTGGACTCTATTGCTCTGCAAATATGTCTCTTTTTGTCCAGCTTGTCACTATGTCATAATCAGGCTAGCTGGAAGCTCTGGGAAAGCAGATTTGTCCTTCCACACCGTGAGTCGGTGTGGAGTTCATTTTTGTAAACTCTGCGTGGATTTTGTAGTTTTTAATACTGACCGCACAGTATCCTTTTCTCTCTGTCTATCAAGTTTAGTATTGGCCTCCTTTGCTGAAATCTGATTTCATTTCTGTGTACGTCATTTCCCTCTTCACTCACAGTCAATATTTGTGGGGGGCTGTCTTTCCTTTTGGGGTTTTCTCTGAGGCAAGATAGCTTTCTATTTCCTTCTTTAGGGGTAGTTAGTTCTTAGGCTGTGAAGAAGTGTCTAGGGAGAGTCAGGAACATCCCACGGCTATTACTAGTGTTGTTGTTAGGATTAGGGACTGCGGTCAGTAGAGATACCACCTTCTCAGAGCTCGTTCCATGTTGCATTTTAGCCACCAGGTCATATCAGTGTGGCCTCTTAACCATCAGGTCATAACAGTACAGCTGGCCCACAATGTGTTAAATGCATCTCAAAAGAGGGAAAAGAAAGTTCTGAGTCATTTTTTTTTCCTTTGTAGCTTGTTTTGTCTTTTTTTTCCCCTTAATCTCTGGGTGGTTCAGGATTTTGGTGCTGATATGGAGGTTCAGGGTCTGTCCTTGCGTGTGGATCAACTCGCTGCAAGGGTACAGAGTATCCAAGATTATGTTGTCCAGACTCCGGTATTAGAGCCTAGAATTCCTATTCCTGATTTATTTTCTGGGGATAGATCTAAATTTTTGAACTTTAAAAATAATTGCAGATTGTTTTTTGCTCTGAGACCCCGTTCCTCTGGTGACCTCATTCAGCAGGTGAAGATTGTTATTTCTTTGCTGCGTGGCGACCCGCAGGACTGGGCATTCTCCCTTGAGCCAGGAAATCCTGCATTGCTCAATATTGATGCATTTTTTCAAGCGCTCGGATTGCTGTATGACGAGCCTAATTCTGTGGATCAGGCAGAAAAAACTTTGCTGGCTCTCTGTCAGGGTCAGGAAGCAGCAGAAGTATACTGCCAGAAATTTAGAAAGTGGTCTGTGCTCACAAAATGGAATGAGTATGCCCTGGTAGCTATTTTCAGAAAGGGTCTTTCTGAAGCCCTGAAAGATGTTATGGTGGGGTTTCCTGTCATGATTTCCCCAATGGCAGGGAAATCAAAATAACGAACGGACTAGCTCTCGGGTGATGGGAACTAAAGTGACCGTGACCTGAACCTGACACAACACTGGAAGTAGCCGGGGAGTGTTTCCTACGATGCCCTAGACACCACGCGCCAGCCGGAGATCTAACTACCCCTATCAGAGGAATATACAGGCCTGCCTTACCTCCAGAGATGAACCCCAAAAGGAGATAGCAGCCCCCCACAAATATTGACGGTGAGTCAAGAGGAAAAGACATACGTAGGATGAACAGCAGATTTAGCACAGTGAGGTCCGCTTTCTAGATAGCAGAAGTACAGGAAAGAGTTACTTATAGACCTGTCTCTAATCTTCCCTTCATCTCTAAACTCCTGGAACGCCTGGTCCACTCCCGTCTTACCCGCTATCTCTCAGATAATTCTCTTCTCGACCCTCTTCAATCTGGTTTCCGCTCTTTACACTCTACTGAAACTGCCCTCACTAAAGTCTCTAATGACCTACTAACAGCTAAATCTAATGGTCACTATTCCATGCTAATTCTCTTGGATCTCTCCGCAGCATTCGACACTGTGGATCATCAGCTCCTCCTCACTATGCTCCGCTCCATCGGCCTCAAGGACACCGTTCTCTCTTGGTTCTCCTCCTATCTCTCTGGCCGATCCTTCACTGTTTGTTTTGCTGGTTCCTCCTCCTCTCACCTTCCCCTTACTGTTGGGGTTCCTCAAGGATCAGTCCTAGGCCCCCTCCTCTTCTCTTTGTATACTGCCCCTATTGGACAAACAATCAGCAGATTTGGTTTCCAGTACCATCTCTATGCTGACGACACCCAATTATATACCTCTTCTCCTGTTATCACGCCGACCTTTTTAGAAAACACCAGTGATTGTCTTACCGCTGTCTCTAACATCATGTCCTCCCTCTATCTGAAACTGAACCTGTCAAAAACTGAACTCCTCGTGTTCTCTCCCTCTACAAACCTACCTTTGCCCGACATTGCCATCTCTGTGTGCGGTTCCACCATTACTCCAAAGCAACATGCCCGCTGCCTTGGAGTCATCCTTGATTCCGAGCTTTCATTCACCCCCCACATCCGATCACTGGCTCGCTCTTCTTATCTGCATCTCAAAAACATTTCCAGAATTCGCCCTTTTCTTACTTTCGACTCTGCAAAAACTCTTACTGTCTCACTTATTCATTCTCGTCTGGACTATTGTAACTCTCTACTAATTGGCCTACCTTTTACCAGACTCTCCCCGCTCCAATCTGTCCTGAATGCTGCTGCCAGGATCATATTCCTCGCCAACCGTTACACCGATGCCTCTACCTTGTGCCAGTCATTACACTGGCTACCCATCCAATCCAGAATCCAGTACAAAACTACTACCCTCATCCACAAAGCACTCCATGGCTCAGCACCACCCTACATCTCCTCTCTGGTCTCAGTCTACCAACCTACCCGTGCCCTCCGCTCTGCTAATGACCTCAGGTTAGCATCCTCAATAATCAGAACCTCCCACTCCCGTCTCCAAGACTTTACACGTGCGGCGCCGATTCTTTGGAATGCACTACCTAGGTTAATACAATTAATCCCCAATCCCCACAGTTTTAAGCGTGCACTAAAAACTCATTTGTTCAGATTGGCCTACCGCCTCAACGCATTAACCTAATTATCCCTGTGTGGCCTATTAATAAAAAACAACAACATAATCACGTTCCTCCATCATGTTCTCATACACTTTATGCAGTTAATAGCCTCTGTGTCTGTACTGCTACATACTTAGGCAGTTAACTGGTTCATGCAGCTTTACATGAACACCCGAGCCTTACACTATGGCTGGTCCAAATAACTAAAGCAATTGTTACCATCCACCTCTTGTGTCTCCCCTTTTCCTCATAGATTGTAAGCTTGCGAGCAGCAGGGCCCTCATTCCTCCTGGTATCTGTTTTGAACTGTGATTTCTGTTATGCTGTAATGTCTGTTGTCTGTATAAGTCCCCTCTATAAGTTGTAAAGCGCTGCGGAATATGTTGGCGCTATATAAATAAAATTATTATTATTATTATTATTACTTCACGGTCAACTTCAAAACACTACTCAAAAACACCATCCTGAAATTACTTTAAAACTCCAGTGACAACTCATGCCACTGGAGTGGCAATTTCAGTCCACGAGAGCTTCCAGCTACATAGAGTCACATTGCAGATAGCTGGACAAAAATAGCATAAACAAGAAACAAAATTCAACTTAGCTGAACAGGAGCTTGAGGCAGGAGAATGCAACAGAATGCTACTGATACATTGTTGGCCGGCATAGGACCAGCAGCCAAGCAGCCTTAAATAGGAAACTCCCCTAATGGGTGGCAACAGGTGATCAAGGATAGAAGAAGGCAAATAAGTGGCACTACCATAAAACAACACCGGGGGAGCCCACAAACAGAATTCACAACAGTACCCCCCCCTTAAGGAGGGGGCACCGAACCCTCACCAGAACCACCAGGGCGATCTGGATGAGCACTATGAAATGCACGAACCAAATCAGGAGCATGAACATCAGATGCTGTCACCCAAGAATTATCCTCCTGACCATAGCCTTTCCACTTAACCAGATACTGAAGTTTCCGTCTGGAAACACGGGAGTCCAAGATCTTTTCCACCACATACTCCAATTCACCCTCAACCAGCACAGGAGCAGGAGGATCAGCAGAAGGAACAACCGGCACCTCATACCTCCGCAATAACGACCGATGAAAAACATTATGAATAGTAAAAGATGCTGGGAGGTCCAAACGAAAGGACACAGGATTGAGAACCTCCAGAATCCTATAAGGGCCGATAAACCGAGGCTTAAACTTAGGAGACGAGACCTTCATAGGAACAAATCGAGAAGACAACCAAACCAGGTCCCCAACACAAAGACGAGGACCGACACGCCGATGACGATTAGTGAACTGTTGAGTCTTCTCCTGGGACAACTTCAGATTGTCCACAACCTGTCCCCAAATCTGATGTATTCTATCAACCACAGCATCTACTCCAGGACAATCCGAAGACTCCAATTGACCGGACGAAAAGCGAGGGTGAAACCCTGAATTACAAAAAAATGGAGAAACCAAAGTGGCAGAACTAGCCCGATTGTTAAGGGCAAACTCTGCCAATGGCAAAAAATCAAGCCAATCGTCCTGATCAGCGGACACAAAACACCTCAAGTAAGTCTCCAAGGTCTGATTAGTACGCTCAGTCTGGCCATTAGTCTGAGGATGGAATGCAGACGAAAAAGACAAGTCGATGCCCATCCTGGCACAGAACGCCCGCCAAAATCTAGACACAAACTGAGTGCCCCTGTCAGACACTATATTCTCAGGAATACCATGCAAACGCACCACATTCTGAAAAAATAGAGGGACCAGCTCAGAGGAGGAGGGCAATTTGGGCAAAGGTACCAAGTGAACCATCTTGGAAAAACGGTCACACACCACCCAGATGACGGACATCCTACGAGAAACAGGAAGGTCAGAAATAAAGTCCATAGAGATGTGCGTCCAAGGCCTCTTAGGAATAGGCAAGGGCAACAACAACCCGCTGGCCCGGGAACAGCAGGGCTTAGCCCGAGCACAAACATCACAAGACTGCACAAAAATACGCACATCTCGAGACAAGGAAGGCCACCAGAAGGACCTAGACACCAGATCCCTGGTGCCAAAAATTCCAGGATGACCTGCCAACGCGGAAGAGTGAACCTCCGAAATAACTCTACTGGTCCAGTCATCAGGGACAAACAGTCTACCAGGCGGACAGCGATCAGGCCTATCCACCTGAAACTCCTGCAAAGAGCGCCGCAGGTCTGGGGAGACAGCTGACAATATCACCCCATCCTTCAGGATGCCAGTAGGTTCGGAATCACCAGGCGAGTCAGGCTCAAAACTCCTAGAGAGGGCATCCGCCCTCACATTCTTAGACCCAGGCAGATATGAAACCACAAAGTTAAATCGAGAGAAAAACAACGACCAGCGCGCCTGTCTAGGATTCAGACGCCTGGCTGACTCAAGATAAATTAGATTCTTGTGGTCAGTCAAGACCACCACCTGGTGTCTAGCACCCTCAAGCCAATGACGCCACTCCTCAAATGCCCACTTCATGGCCAAGAGCTCCCGATTTCCAACATCATAATTTCGCTCAGCGGGCGAAAACTTTCGAGAGAAAAACGCACATGGTCTCATCACTGAGCAGTCAGGACCTTTCTGCGACAAAACTGCACCTGCTCCGATCTCGGAAGCATCTACTTCAACCTGGAACGGGAGCGACACATCAGGCTGGCGCAACACAGGAGCAGAAGAAAAGCGACGCTTAAGCTCCCGAAAGGCCTCCACAGCCGCAGAGGACCAATTAGCAACATCAGCACCCTTCTTGGTCAAATCAGTCAAAGGTTTAGCAATGGCAGAAAAACCCGCTATGAATCGGCGATAGAAATTAGCAAATCCCAAGAATTTCTGAAGACTTTTTAGAGAAGTAGGTTGTATCCAATCACAAATAGCCTGAACCTTAACAGGGTCCATCTCCATAGATGAAGGGGAAAAAATATATCCCAGAAAGGAAATTCTCTGAACCCCAAAAATACACTTTGAGCCCTTCACAAAAAGAGAATTAGCTCGTAAAACCTGAAAAACTCTCCTGACCTGTTGAACATGAGATTCCCAGTCCTCCGAAAAAATCAAAATATCGTCCAAATACACAATCATAAATTTATCCAGATATTCACGGAAAATATCGTGCATAAAGGACTGAAAAACGGAAGGGGCATTTGCGAGACCGAAAGGCATTACCAAATACTCAAAATGGCCTTCAGGCGTATTAAATGTGGTCTTCCACTCATCCCCCTGCTTAATCCGCACCAAATTATACGCACCACGTAGATCGATCTTAGTGAACCATTTCGCCCCCTTTATGCGAGCAAACAGATCAGTCAGTAAAGGTAACGGGTACTGGTATTTAACTGTAATCTTATTCAGAAGTCGATAGTCGATACAAGGTCTCAATGAACCATCCTTTTTGCCCACAAAGAAAAACCCTGCCCCCAATGGAGACAAAGAGGGGCGAATATGACCCTTTTCCAAAGATTCTCTGATATACTCCCGCATAGCAGTATGTTCAGGTACAGACAAATTAAACAAGCGACCCTTAGGAAATTTACTACCGGGAATCAACTCAATAGCGCAGTCACACTCTCTGTGAGGAGGGAGAGAATCAATTTTAGGCTCCTGAAAGACATCATAAAAATCTGACAGAAATGCTGGGATCTCAGAGGGAGTAGATGAAGAAATGGGAACCAAAGGTGCATCCCTGTTGTGAAATTGGATTCTGGGCTCCCCCGGTGGCCACTTGTGGAATTGTACTTGTGTGCATCATCCCCTCTGTTCACCTGCTCCTATCAGGATGTGGGAGTCGCTATATAACCTTGCTCCTCTGTCAGTTTCATGCCGGTCAACAATGTAATCAGAAGCCTTCTGTGCATGTTCCTGCTTCTCGACAACTCCTAGCTAAGTTGGACTTTTGTCCTTGTGTGTTTTTGCATTTTGTTCCTGTTCACAGCTGCTGTTTCGTTACTGTGTCTGGAAAGCTCTTGTGAGCGGAAATTGCCACTCTGGTGTTATGAGTTAATGCTAGAGTCTTAAAGTAATTTCTGGATGGTGTTTTGATAGGGTTTTCTGCTGACCATGAAAGTGCCCTTTCTGTCTTCATGCTATCTAGTAAGCGGACCTCGATTTTGCTAAACCTATTTTCATACTACGTTTGTCATTTCATCTAAAATCACCGCCAATATATGTGGGGGCCTCTGTCTGCCTTTTGGGAAAATTTCTCTAGAGGTGAGCCAGGACTGTCTTTTCCTCTGCTAGGATTAGGTAGTTCTCCGGCTGGCGCTGGGCATCTAGGGATAAAAAATGTAGGCATGCTACCCGGCCACTTCTAGTTGTGCGGCAGGTTTAGTTCATGGTCAGTATAGTTTCCATCTTCCAAGAGCTAGTTCTCATATATGCTGGGCTATGTTCTCTCGCCATTGAGAATCATGACAGTTTGACCGGCCCAAAAGAGGGTTAAATTACTGGCTGAGAAAGGAGAGAAAAAAGAAGTCTGCTACAATTTTTTTTTTTTTTTTCCCTCTAGTTCTGAGTGTGCTCTTAATTGAATCACTTGCTAGTCTGCCCATACTGCAGCCTTCCTCTCTTTCTCTCCTTCTAATCCTTGAATGGCTCTGTGTTCACCTGTTTCAAATGGATCTTCAGAGTGTAGCTACAGGTTTGAATAATCTCGCCACAAAGGTACAAAATTTGCAAGATTTTGTTGTTCATGCACCTATGTCTGAGCCTAGAATTCCTTTGCCTGAATTCTTCTCGGGGAATAGATCTCACTTTCAAAATTTTAAAAATAATTGCAAATTGTTTTTGTCCCTGAAGTCTCGCTCTGCCGGAGACCCTGCACAGCAGGTCAGGATTGTAATTTCCTTGCTCCGGGGCGACCCTCAGGACTGGGCTTTTGCATTGGCACCAGGGGATCCTGCGTTGCTCAATGTGGATGCGTTTTTTCTGGCCTTGGGGTTGCTTTATGAGGAACCTCATTTAGAGCTTCAGGCGGAAAAGGCCTTGATGTCCTTGTCTCAGGGGCAAGATGAAGCTGAAATATACTGCCAAAAATTCCGCAAATGGTCTGTGCTTACTCAGTGGAATGAGTGCGCCCTGGCGGTGATTTTCAGAGAAGGTCTCTCTGATGCCATTAAGGATGTTATGGTGGGGTTCCCTGTGCCTGCGAGTCTGAATGAGTCCATGACGATGGCTATTCAGATCGATAGGCGTCTGCGGGAGCGCAAACCTGTGCACCATTTGGCGGTGTCTACTGAGAAAACGCCAGAAAATATGCAATGTGATAGAATTCTGTCCAGAAGCGAGCGGCAGAATTTTAGACGAAAAAATGGGTTGTGCTTCTATTGTGGTGATTCAACTCATGTTATATCAGCATGCTTTAAGCGTACTAAGAAGCCTGACAAGTCTGTTTCAATTAGCACTTTACAGTCTAAGTTTATTCTATCTGTGACCCTGATTTGTTCTTTGTCATCTATTACCGCGGACGCCTATGTCGACTCTGGCGCTGCTTTGAGTCTTATGGATTGGTCCTTTGCCAAACGCTGTGGGTATGATTTGGAGCCATTGGAGGCTCCGATACCTCTGAAAGGGATTGACTCCACCCCATTGGCTAGTAATAAACCACAATACTGGACACAAGTGACTATGCGTGTTAATCCGGATCACCAGGAGGTTATTCGCTTTCTGGTGCTGTATAATCTACATGATGTTTTGGTGCTGGGATTGCCATGGCTGCAATCTCATAACCCAGTCCTCGACTGGAGAGCTATGTCTGTGTTAAGCTGGGGATGTAAAGGAACTCATGGGGACGTACCTTTGGTTTCCATTTCATCATCTATTCCCTCTGAGATTCCTGAATTCTTGTCTGACTTTCGTGACGTTTTTGAAGAAACCAAGGTTGGTTCACTACCTCCGCACCGGGAGTGCGATTGTGCCATAGACTTGATCCCGGGTAGTAAATTCCCTAAGGGTCGTTTATTTAATCTGTCTGTGCCTGAACACGCGGCTATGCGAGAATATATAAAGGAGTCCTTGGAAAAGGGACATATTCGTCCTTCGTCATCTCCCTTAGGAGCCGGTTTTTTCTTTGTGTCTAAGAAAGACGGCTCTTTGAGGCCGTGTATTGATTATCGACTTTTGAATAAAATCACGGTTAAATATCAATATCCGTTACCACTGCTTACTGATTTGTTTGCTCGTATAAAGGGGGCCAAGTGGTTCTCTAAGATTGATCTCCGTGGGGCGTATAATTTGGTGCGAATCAAGCAGGGGGATGAGTGGAAAACCGCATTTAATACGCCCGAGGGCCATTTTGAGTATTTGGTGATGCCTTTTGGTCTTTCAAATGCCCCTTCAGTCTTCCAGTCCTTTATGCATGACATTTTCCGCGATTATTTGGATAAATTTATGATTGTGTATCTGGATGATATTCTGATTTTTTCGGATGACTGGGACTCTCATGTCCAGCAGGTCAGGAGGGTTTTTCAGGTTTTGCGGTCTAATTCCTTGTGTGTGAAGGGTTCTAAGTGTGTTTTTGGGGTTCAAAAGATTTCCTTCTTGGGATACATTTTTTCCCCCTCTTCCATCGAGATGGATCCTGTCAAGGTTCAGGCTATTGGTGATTGGACGCAACCCTCTTCTCTTAAGAGTCTTCAGAAATTTTTGGGCTTTGCTAACTTTTATCGTCGATTTATTGCTGGTTTTTCTGATGTTGTAAAACCATTGACTGATTTGACTAAGAAGGGTGCTGATGTTGCTGATTGGTCCCCTGATGCTGTGGAGGCCTTTCGGGAGCTCAAGCGCCGCTTTTCTTCCGCCCCAGTGTTGCGTCAGCCTGATGTTGCTCTTCCTTTTCAGGTTGAGGTCGACGCTTCTGAAATCGGAGCTGGGGCGGTGTTGTCGCAGAGAAGTTCCGACTGCACCGTGATGAGACCTTGTGCCTTTTTTTCCCGTAAATTTTCGCCCGCCGAGCGGAATTATGATATTGGGAATCGGGAGCTTTTGGCCATGAAGTGGGCTTTTGAGGAGTGGCGTCACTGGCTTGAGGGGGCCAGACATCAGGTGGTGGTATTGACTGACCACAAAAATTTAATTTACCTTGAGTCTGCCAGGCGCCTGAATCCTAGACAGGCGCGCTGGTCGTTGTTTTTCTCTCGGTTTAATTTTGTGGTGTCTTACCTACCGGGTTCTAAGAATGTTAAGGCGGATGCCCTTTCTAGGAGTTTTGAGCCTGACTCCCCTGGTAATTCTGAGCCCACAGGTATCCTTAAAGATGGAGTGATATTGTCTGCCGTTTCTCCAGACCTGCGGCGGGCCTTGCAGGAGTTTCAGGCGGATAGACCTGATCGTTGCCCACCTGGTAGACTGTTTGTTCCTGATGATTGGACCAGTAGAGTCATCTCTGAGGTTCATTCTTCTGCGTTGGCAGGTCATCCTGGAATCTTTGGTACCAGGGATTTGGTGGCAAGGTCCTTCTGGTGGCCTTCCCTGTCACGAGATGTGCGAGGCTTTGTGCAGTCTTGTGACGTTTGTGCTCGGGCCAAGCCTTGTTGTTCTCGGGCTAGTGGATTGTTGTTACCCTTGCCTATCCCGAAGAGGCCTTGGACGCACATCTCGATGGATTTTATTTCGGATCTGCCTGTTTCTCAGAAGATGTCTGTCATCTGGGTGGTGTGTGACCGTTTCTCTAAGATGGTCCATCTGGTTCCCTTGCCTAAGTTGCCTTCTTCTTCCGAGTTGGTTCCTCTGTTTTTTCAAAATGTTGTTCGTTTGCATGGTATTCCGGAGAATATCGTTTCTGACAGAGGGACCCAATTCGTGTCTAGATTTTGGCGGGCATTCTGTGCTAGGATGGGCATAGATTTGTCTTTTTCGTCTGCTTTCCATCCTCAGACTAATGGCCAGACCGAGCGGACTAATCAGACCTTGGAGACATATTTGAGGTGTTTTGTGTCTGCGGATCAGGATGATTGGGTTGCTTTTTTGCCTTTGGCGGAGTTCGCCCTCAATAATCGGGCCAGCTCTGCCACCTTGATGTCCCCGTTTTTCTGTAATTCGGGGTTTCATCCTCGATTTTCCTCCGGTCAAGTGGAATCTTCGGATTGTCCTGGAGTGGATGCTGTGGTGGAGAGGTTGCATCAGATTTGGGGGCAGGTGGTGGACAATTTGAAGTTGTCCCAGGAGAAGACTCAGCTTTTTGCCAACCGCCGTCGTCGTGTTGGTCCTCGGCTTTGTGTTGGGGACTTGGTGTGGTTGTCTTCTCGTTTTGTCCCTATGAGGGTTTCTTCTCCTAAGTTTAAGCCTCGGTTCATCGGCCCGTACAAGATATTGGAGATTCTTAACCCTGTGTCCTTCCGTTTGGACCTCCCTGCATCCTTTTCGATTCATAATGTTTTTCATCGGTCATTGTTGCGCAGGTATGAGGTACCGGCTGTGCCTTCCGTTGAGCCTCCTGCTCCGGTGTTGGTTGAGGGTGAGTTGGAGTACGTTGTGGAAAAGATCTTAGACTCTCGTGTTTCCAGACGGAAACTCCAGTATCTGGTCAAATGGAAGGGATACGGTCAGGAGGATAATTCTTGGGTCACTGCCTCTGATGTTCATGCCTCCGATCTTGTCCGTGCCTTTCATAGGGCTCATCCTGATCGCCCTGGTGGTTCTGGTGAGGGTTCGGTGCCCCCTCCTTGAGGGGGGGGTACTGTTGTGAAATTGGATTCTGGGCTCCCCCGGTGGCCACTTGTGGAATTGTACTTGTGTGCATCATCCCCTCTGTTCACCTGCTCCTATCAGGATGTGGGAGTCGCTATATAACCTTGCTCCTCTGTCAGTTTCATGCCGGTCAACAATGTAATCAGAAGCCTTCTGTGCATGTTCCTGCTTCTCGACAACTCCTAGCTAAGTTGGACTTTTGTCCTTGTGTGTTTTTGCATTTTGTTCCTGTTCACAGCTGCTGTTTCGTTACTGTGTCTGGAAAGCTCTTGTGAGCGGAAATTGCCACTCTGGTGTTATGAGTTAATGCTAGAGTCTTAAAGTAATTTCTGGATGGTGTTTTGATAGGGTTTTCTGCTGACCATGAAAGTGCCCTTTCTGTCTTCATGCTATCTAGTAAGCGGACCTCGATTTTGCTAAACCTATTTTCATACTACGTTTGTCATTTCATCTAAAATCACCGCCAATATATGTGGGGGCCTCTGTCTGCCTTTTGGGAAAATTTCTCTAGAGGTGAGCCAGGACTGTCTTTTCCTCTGCTAGGATTAGGTAGTTCTCCGGCTGGCGCTGGGCATCTAGGGATAAAAAACGTAGGCATGCTACCCGGCCACTTCTAGTTGTGCGGCAGGTTTAGTTCATGGTCAGTATAGTTTCCATCTTCCAAGAGCTAGTTCTCATATATGCTGGGCTATGTTCTCTCGCCATTGAGAATCATGACACATCCCCATGAATCCCCCGACATCCCCAGCTCAGCACAGACATTGATCTCCAGTCCAAGACTGGATTATGAATTTGTAACCATGGTAATCCAAGTACTAACACGTCATGTAGATTATATAACACAAGGAAACGAATAATTTCCTGATGGTCTGGGGTAAGATGCATAGTCACTTGTGTCCAATATTGTGGTTTATTGCTAGCCAAAGGTGTAGAATCAATACCCTTTAAGGGAATAGAAACCTCCAGAGGCTCTAAATCAAACCCACAACGCTTGGCAAAGGACCAATCCATGAGACTCAGAGCGGCGCCAGAATCCACATAAGCATCCACAGTAACAGATGATAAAGTACAAATCAATGTCACGGACAAAAGAAATTTAGACTGCAAGGTACCCATAGAAAAAGATTTATCAACCTTTTTATCAACCTTCTTTATGCGTTTAGAGCATGCTGATATAACATGAGCTGGATCTCCACAATAGAAGCACAACCCATTTTTGCGCCTGTAATTCTGTCGTTCGCCTCTAGACAAAACACTATCGCATTGCATATGCTCTGGTGCCTTTTCAGAGGTCACCGCCAAATGGTGCACAGGTTTTTGCTCAGAAGATACCGCCATATGGTGCACAGGTTTTTGCTCAGAAGACACCGCCATATGGTGCACAGGCTTTTGCTCAGAAGATACCGCCATATGGTGCACAGATTTTTGCTCAGAAGATACCGCCATATGGTGCACAGCTTTGCGCTCCCGTAAACGCCGATCAATCTGGATAGCCAATTTCATGGCATCATTCAGACCTGTAGGCACAGGGAACCCCACCATGACATCCTTCACGGCATCAGAGAGACCTTCTCTGAAATTAGCTGCTAGTGCGCACTCATTCCATTTAGTAAGCACCGACCATTTACGAAATTTTTGGCAGTATATCTCAGCTTCATCTTGCCCTTGGGAAAGAGCTATCAAGGCTTTCTCAGCCAAAATCTCTAAATTAGGTTCTTCATAAAGCAACCCCAAAGCCAGAAAAAACGCATCTACATTTAATAACGCAGGATCCCCTGGCGACAATGCAAATGCCCAACTTTGTGGGTCACCCCGTAATAGAGAAATAACAATTTTAACCTGTTGTGCAGGATCACCAGCAGAGTGAGATCTCAGAGACAAAAACAATTTACAATTCTCTCTGAAATTCAAAAAACGGGATCTGTCTCCGGTAAAAAATTCAGGCATAGGGATCTTAGGTTCAGACATTGGAGCACATATAACAAAATCTTGTAAGTTCTGGACCTTTGTAGCCAGGTTATTCAAACCTGCAACCAAACTCTGTGGATCCATGATTCAAACAGGTGTAACCAAAGCCATTCAGAGATTAAGAGGAGAGGAAAAAAAAAAGGCTGAAGACTGCAGTTTAAGCAAGGAGTACAAATGAGCACATTCCAAACACAGAAGGAAAAAAAAAAAAACCTTTTCACATCCTTTCCTGCTTTAGTGCATAGTTTTAACACACTGGGCCGGCCAAACTGTCATGATTTCCCCAATGGCAGGGAAATCAAAATAACGAACGGACTAGCTCTCGGGTGATGGGAACTAAAGTGACCGTGACCTGAACCTGACACAACACTGGAAGTAGCCGGGGAGTGTTTCCTACGATGCCCTAGACACCACGCGCCAGCCGGAGATCTAACTACCCCTATCAGAGGAATATACAGGCCTGCCTTACCTCCAGAGATGAACCCCAAAAGGAGATAGCAGCCCCCCACAAATATTGACGGTGAGTCAAGAGGAAAAGACATACGTAGGATGAACAGCAGATTTAGCACAGTGAGGTCCGCTTTCTAGATAGCAGAAGTACAGGAAAGAGTTACTTCACGGTCAACTTCAAAACACTACTCAAAAACACCATCCTGAAATTACTTTAAAACTCCAGTGACAACTCATGCCACTGGAGTGGCAATTTCAGTCCACGAGAGCTTCCAGCTACATAGAGTCACATTGCAGATAGCTGGACAAAAATAGCATAAACAAGAAACAAAATTCAACTTAGCTGAACAGGAGCTTGAGGCAGGAGAATGCAACAGAATGCTACTGATACATTGTTGGCCGGCATAGGACCAGCAGCCAAGCAGCCTTAAATAGGAAACTCCCCTAATGGGTGGCAACAGGTGATCAAGGATAGAAGAAGGCAAATAAGTGGCACTACCATAAAACAACACCGGGGGAGCCCACAAACAGAATTCACAACAGTTTCCTATGCCTGCTGGTCTGAATGAGTCAATGTCTTTGGCCATTCAGATTGATCAGCGCTTGCGTGAGCGCAAGGTGGTGCACCATATGTTAGTGTCCTCTGAGCAGAGTCCTGAGCCTATGCAATGTGATAGGATTTTGACTAGAGCAGAAAGGCAGAAATTCAGACGTCAGAATGGCCTGTGTTTTTACTGTGGTGATTCTGCTCATGCTATTTCTGATTGCCCTAAGCGTACTGAGAGGGTCCCTAGGTCTGTTACCATTAGTACTGTACAGCCTAAATTTCTCTTGTCTGTTACCCTGATTTGCTCATTGTCGTCCTTTTCTGTTATGGCATTTGTGGATTCTGGCGCTGCCCTGAACTTAATGGACTTAGAATTTGCCAAGCGCTGTGGTTTTTCCTTGGAGCCTTTGCAAAGCCCTATTCCCTTAAGGGGGATTGATGCTACGCCATTGGCCAAGAATAAACCTCAGTACTGGACACAGTTAACCATGTACATGGCTCCAGCACATCAGGAAAATATTCGCTTTTTGGTGTTGCATAATTTGCATGATGTTGTTGTGCTGGGTTTTCCATGGTTACAGGTACATAATCCAGTGCTGGATTGGAGATCTATGTCTGTAACTGGTTGGGGTTGTCAGGGGATACATAGTGATATTCCTTTGATGTCTATTTCCTCGTCCCCTTCTTCTGAAGTTCCTGAGTTTTTGTCGGATTTCCAGGATATATTTGATGAGCCCAAGTTCAGTTCCCTGCCTCCTCATAGGAACTGTGATTGTGCCATTAATTTGATTCCTGGCTGTAAGTTCCCTAAGGGCCGACTTTTCAATCTGTCTGTGCCAGAGCATGCCGCTATGTGGAGTTATGTAAAGGAGTCTTTGGAGAAGGGGCATATTCGCCCGTCTTCATCACCGTTGGGAGCGGGATTCTTTTTTGTTGCCAAGAAAGATGGCTCCTTGAGACCCTGTATAGATTATCGCCTTCTCAATAAGATCACTGTCAAATTCCAGTACCTTTTACATTTACTTTCTGATTTGTTTGCTCGGATTAAGGGTGCCAGTTGGTTTACTAAAATCGACCTTCGAGGGGCGTATAATCTCGTGCGTATTAAACAAGGTGATGAATGGAAAACAGCATTTAATATGCCCGAAGGCCATTTTGAATATCTTGTGATGCCATTCGGGCTCTCTAATGCTCCATCGGTATTTCAGTCCTTTATGCATGATATCTTCCTGAATTATCTGGATAAATTCATGATTGTGTATTTGGATGATATTTTGGTTTTCTCCGATGATTGGGAGTCTCATGTGAAGCAGGTTAGGATGGTATTTCAGGTCCTTCGTGCTAATGCGTTGTTTGTGAAGGGGTCTAAGTGCCTCTTTGGAGTTCAGAAGGTTTCTTTTTTGGGTTTCATTTTTTCTCCCTCGGCTATTGAAATGGACTCTGTTAAAGTCCAGGCCATTCATGATTGGACTCAATCTACATCTGTAAAGAGCCTTCAGAAATTTTTGGGCTTTGCCAATTTTTATCGCCGCTTTATTGCTAATTTTTCTAGTGTGGTGAAGCCTCTGACCGATTTGACGAGGAAGGGTGCTGATGTGATGAATTGGTCCTCTGCGGCTGTTGAGGCCTTTCAGGAGCTTAAACGTCGTTTTACTTCTGCCCCTGTGTTGCGTCAGCCAGATGTTTCTCTCCCTTTTCAGGTTGAGGTTGATGCTTCTGAGATTGGGGCAGGGGCCGTTTTGTCTCAGAGAAATTCTGATGGCTCTTTGATGAAACCATGTGCTTTCTTCTCCAGAACGTTTTTGCCTGCTGAGCGTAATTATGATGTCGGCAATCGGGAGTTGTTGGCTATGAAGTGGGCATTTGAGGAGTGGCGACATTGGCTTGAGGGAGCCAAGCATCGCGTGGTGGTCTTGACTGATCATAAGAATCTGATTTACCTCGAGTCTGCTAAGCGGTTGAATCCTAGACAAGCTCGGTGGTCTCTGTTTTTCTCACGTTTTGATTTTGTGGTCTCGTATATTCCGGGATCTAAGAATGTGAAGGCTGATGCCCTTTCTAGGAGTTTTTTGCCTGATTCTCCGGGAGTTCTTGAGCTGGCTGGGATCCTCAAGGAGGGGGTGATTCTTTCTGCCATCTCCCCTGATTTGCGGCGGGTACTTCAGGAGTTTCAGGCTGATAAACCTGACCGCTGTCCTGTGGGGAAACTGTTTGTTCCTGATAGATGGACTAGCAGGGTAATTTCTGAGGTTCATTGTTCGGCGTTGGCTGGTCACCCTGGGATTTTCGGTACCAGAGATTTGGTGGCTAGGTCCTTTTGGTGGCCTTCCTTGTCGCGGGATGTGCGTTCGTTTGTGCAGTTCTGTGGGACCTGTGCTCGGGCTAAGCCTTGCTGTTCCCGTGCCAGTGGGTTGCTTTTGCCTTTGCCTATTCCTGAGAGGCCCTGGACGCATATTTCCATGGATTTTATTTCTGATCTTCCTGTTTCTCAGAAGATGTCTGTCATCTGGGTGGTTTGTGACCGATTTTCTAAGATGGTCCATTTGGTACCGTTGCCTAAGTTGCCTTCCTCCTCTGATTTGGTTCCATTATTTTTTCAGCATGTGGTTCGTTTGCATAGTATTCCGGAGAATATTGTGTCTGACAGAGGTTCCCAGTTCGTTTCTAGGTTTTGGCGGTCCTTTTGTGCTAGAATGGGCATTGATTTGTCTTTTTCTTCAGCATTCCATCCTCAGACAAATGGCCAAACGGAGCAAACCAATCAGACCTTGGAAACCTATTTGAGATGCTTCGTGTCTGCTGATCAGGATGATTGGGTGACCTTTTTGCCTTTGGCCGAGTTTGCCCTTAATAATCGGGCTAGTTCGGCTACCTTGGTTTCGCCTTTCTTTTGTAATTTTGGTTTTCATCCTCGTTTTTCTTCGGGGCAGCTTGAGCCTTCTGACTGTCCTGGTGTGGATTCTGTGGTGGACAGGTTGCAGCAAATTTGGACTCATGTGGTGGACAATTTGACGTTGTCTCAGGAAAAGGCTCAACGTTTTGCTAACCGTCGTCGGTGTGTTGGTCCCCGGCTTCGTGTTGGGGATTTGGTCTGGTTGTCTTCTCGTCATGTTCCTATGAAGGTTTCTTCCCCTAAGTTCAAGCCTCGCTTTATTGGGCCTTATAAGATTTCTGAAATTATCAATCCGATGTCTTTTCGTTTGGCCCTTCCAGCTTCCTTTTCCATTCATAATGTGTTCCATAGATCTTTGTTGCGGAGATATGTGGTACCTATGGTTCCCTCCGTTGATCCTCCTGCTCCGGTGTTGGTTGAGGGGGAATTGGAATATGTGGTGGAGAAGATTTTTGGATTCTCGTTTTTCGAGGCGGAAGCTTCAATATCTGGTCAAGTGGAAGGGTTATGGCCAGGAGGATAATTCTTGGGTTGTTGCCTCCGATGTTCATGCTGCCGATTTGGTTCGTGCTTTCCATTTGTCTCGTCCTGATCGGCCTGGGAGCTCTGGTGAGGGTTCGGTGACCCCTCCTCAAGGGGGGGGGGTACTGTTGTGAATTCCGTTCTGGAGCCCCCTCCTGTGGTTGCTAATGGTATTTTTGTGAGTTCTGCCCTTGGGCTCCCTCTGGTGGTTTCGAGTGGAACTGCTGCTCCTTTAGGTAGCTGTGGCAGCTGCCTTCACTAATCGCCTTGCCTGGGTTTGTTATTTAAACCTGCTCTGGGCTTTAGTTCATGCCAGCTGTCAATGTTCTTGGTTGGATTTGGTTCTTTCCTTGGATTTCTCATATGGCCTGTCCTTGTCTGCAAAAGATAAGTTTTTGCTAAGTTTTTGTTTGTCCATTTGCCTGGACTCTATTGCTCTGCAAATATGTCTCTTTTTGTCCAGCTTGTCACTATGTCATATTCAGGCTAGCTGGAAGCTCTGGGAAAGCAGATTTGCCCCTCCACACCGTGAGTCGGTGTGGAGTTCATTTTTGTAAACTCTGCGTGGATTTTGTAGTTTTTAATACTGACCGCACAGTATCCTTTTCTCTCTGTCTATCAAGTTTAGTATTGGCCTCCTTTGCTGAAATCTGATTTCATTTCTGTGTACGTCATTTCCCTCTTCACTCACAGTCAATATTTGTGGGGGGCTGTCTTTCCTTTTGGGGTTTTCTCTGAGGCAAGATAGCTTTCTATTTCCTTCTTTAGGGGTAGATAGTTCTTAGGCTGTGAAGAGGTGTCTAGGGAGAGTCAGGAACATCACACGGCTATTACTAGTGTTGTTGTTAGGATTAGGGACTGCGGTCAGTAGAGATACCACCTTCTCAGAGCTCGTTCCATGTTGCGTTTTAGCCACCAGGTCATATCAGTGTGGCCTCTTAACCACCAGGTCATAACAGCTGCCTATCCTTTGGGGTTCTGCTCTGAGGCAAGATAGAATTCCCAGTTCCATCTATAGGGGTATTTAGTCCTCCGGCTGTGTCGAGATGTCTAGGACGTGTTAGGTACATCCCACGGCTATTTCTAGTTGCGGTGTTAGTTTAGGGTTTGCGGTCAGTACAGGTACCACCTACTCCTGAGAAAGTCTCTCATGTGGCTCCAAGGTTACCAGATCATAACATTCAGCATCCCAAGATCCAGCAACAACAGGCCAAGATGCAGCACCACCACCCACAGCAGCACCAGATCCTGTAAGCCAGGAAGATCATGGACAGAGCAGCAGCCCTACTGTCCCACTGGTGTCCTCCCCACAGCCTGCTGGGGCTTCATGCAGAGGCCGCAGAAGGAGAGAGCTTCAAGAGAGTAGGAGGAATGTGGACGCTGGGGTCCTTAATTATTTGGCCAGGGCAGCCCAGGATCATGGTGAGGAGGCCTTTGCTCGCAGCCTGGCCCAGTACCTCCTTCCCCTTCCCTGTGAGGTGAGGCTACGTGTGAGAGGGTGTATTCAAATCCTGATTGATTTATGCACCTTCCCAAATGACCCCTATGAGGTGTTAGAATTTATTGCGACAAGGCAGCTGTCACCACATAGCCTCATGCGCCTTCCACGAACTCAACAGGTGCATGGTCAACCAGGATTTGAAGCACCTCCGTCACGTGTGCCTACACCTCAACCCCTTCCCACCCAAAACCCACCAAGGCCAGCACCGTACCATATGGCAGCCTACAACCAACCTTCGCAATATAGCCACTTGTCCAGACCCAGTGCTGGAGGCTGGTCCCAAACTGGGTTTGGACGACTTGGCCATATTGGGGGAGGGTATGAGTCACAGCCCTATTTTCACCATCATGAGGCCCAAACTCACTACCCATATGGGCAATCTGAGCAAGGCCACTATTTTGAGCAGCCCCACACATCAGCCACACAGGGCAAAGGACAATTGGCCCAACAAAGGCCACTTGACCAAGACACCCAGCTGCCGCCTTTACCTCCACCAACTTATCGAAATCTGTGATGGTTTGTTTGTTTTTATCAAATTTTCATTGTTTTTCTGAAAAATATTGTTCTTGTGCTGTGTTTGCACATGTTTGATTATTAGTTTTACCAAAAAAATGATGCCAAGTTTCATTGGCCCAAAAAAACATATGAAACAAATATGTTTTTTTGGATTAAAAAATGGTTTGGCTACTAGTAAAAATTATATTACAAAGCCAAATTTTTTTTGTTTGGACAATCATTATTAAATCAGAGTCAATTACTATGTTCCTAAACATCAGAAAATGAAAAAAACACACACTGTTAAGTTTGTACTGAAAATTTAACATTACGAAACATATATATCAAGAAAAACATTACAACATAGAAACAGCATTATCTTGCCAGGGAGTAGCTCCCTCAGGAGAAACAAAATAATTGGTAAAAATATCACGCACTTTTAATCCAGAAAGGGGACGTCGCTGAGGAGGGCCATGTGGTGTAGGCCTACGAACACTGCTCAACATGCCTTCAACACTATCAGCTGAGGAGCACTCATGAATTCTTGTGAAGTTGTGTAAAGCAACACAAGCTTTGATTACTTCATTAACATTAGCCTCACTCAGCTGAATGGCAGACTGTAGGACCCGCCATTTGGCACACAAAATTCCAAAGGCGCACTCCACCAGTCTCCGCGCCCGTGAAAGCCTCAAATTAAACACCCGGCGTCGGTGGTCCAGGTTGCGATGGGGATAAGGCCTCATGACATGCCTTGTCAACTGGAAGGCCTCATCTGCCACAAGGACATATGGCACTGCTTCAACATTGGAGCCTGGGAGTTGTTGTGGTGGTGGTAGGTCAAACTGGTTTTCACGCAGCCGCCGACCCATAATGGACGAATTGAAGACTCTAGAGTCTCCAGTTCGACCATAGGCCCCAATATCTACAATTATAAACCTGTAGTGACTGTCAACTACAGCTAACAGAACTACAGAGAAAAACTGCTTATAATTGTAGAATTGGGACCCAGAGTTCGGTGGCTTACGCACCCGGATATGTTCCCATCAAGGGCTCCAATACAGTGGGGAAAATCGTAATTGTCCATAAATCCACAGGATATTTTAAGCCAATCCTCCATTTTGGGCTCTGGCATCACAAGTTGTTGTAGTCTGGACAAAATTTCCATACACGTAGCCCGCACTATGCCGGAAATAGTGGACCTCTCAATAAGAAACTCAAGATGGAGTCCGGCATAAGACAAGCCAGTTGACAGGAACCTGAAAGAACAATGAAAATGTAAACAATTAGTAATATTTGTATTTTTATAAGGGTGCTTAACAGTGTACCATTAAAATATACACTGACTACATAAATTTGGATTACCAAATATTGTTTTAATGTTATTTTGCTAGTCTTTACCAATCTATTTTGTGTAACAACAACTAAAGTTGTATTAAACAGCCAAAAAAAGGGCTTTTTTAAAAACATCATCAACATACAGTATGTGAGGATGGTGAATACATACCGTAAAGTAAGAAGAAGACGCTCCTCTGCGGATATAGCTTTACGCATCCTCGTATCCTGGTAGGTAATGCCTGGTCATACTGTCTCCAACAAGATGTCAAAGGTGGGTATGGTCATGCGACAGTAATGGTAGAATTTGGAGGGATGTGTCCGCAGTGATGTATAGAGCCTGTGGAAATGGCCTTTAGTGAGGCGTTGCTGCAAAAGTGGATGCACCCACAATCTTCTCCTCCTTCGCAGATCTACTATCACGGGGTATGGCTGGCCAAACTGACGTGACAACTGTTGTGAATTCCGTTCTCGGACTCCCTCCTGTGGTCATGAATGGTACTTTGGTTAGTTCTGCTCTTGGACTCCCTCTGGTGGCTTTGAGCGGAACTGCTGGTCACTGATGTTGGCTTTGTCAGCTGCTCTCGTTTATTGCTTGCTGGCTTCTCTATTTAACTCCACTCAGATCGTTACTTGATGCCAGCTGTCAATGTTTCAGTATTGGTTCAGATCTCTCTTGGACTTCTCTGAGGACCTGTCTACTCCAGCAGAAGCTAAGTCTTTGCTAGTTCATTTGTTGTTACTGCTTCCTGAATATATTTCTTAGTACTGCTAATTTCTAGTCCAGCTTGCTATCATGATATTCCCTTGCTAGCTGGAAGCTCTGGGGTGCAGAGTGGCACCTCCACACCGTGAGTCGGTGTGGGGAGTCTTTTTGCTTACTCTGCGTGGTTTTTTGTAGTCTTTTGTGCTGACCGCATAGTTCCCTTTTCTATCCTCTGACTATTTTAGTGAAGTCTGGCCTCCTTTGCTAAAACCTGTTTCATTCCTGTGTTTGTGACTTTCCTCTTAACTCACAGTCAATATATGTGGGGGGCTGCCTTTACCTTTGGGGATTTTCCCTGAGGCAAGGTTAGGCTTTTATTTCTATCTTTAGGGGTAGTTAGCTCTTAGGCTGTGAAGAGGCGTCTAGGGAGAGTTAGGTACGCTCCACGGCTATTTCTAGTTTGTGTTATAGGAGTAGGGTTTGCGGTCAGCAGAGTTCCCACTTTCCCAGAGCTTGTTCCGATTACTAGTTTACTCATCAGGTCATTCCAGGTGCTCCTAACCACCAGGTCCATAACAGTACAGCTGGCCATACAAAGTGTTAATGCATCTCAAAAGAGGGATAAGAGAAGTTCTGAACCCATTTTTTTTTCTTTGCAGTGTATTTTGTCTCTCTTTTCCCCTTGATCTCTGGGTGGTTCAGGACTCAGGTGTAGATATGGATATTCAAGGTCTGTCCTCTTGTGTGGATCATCTCACTGCAAGAGTACAAAGCATTCAAGATTATGTAGTTCAGAATCCGATGTTAGAGCCTAGAATTCCAATTGCTGATTTATTTTCTGGGGATAGATCTAAGTTTCTGAATTTCAAAAATAATTGTAAACTGTTTTTTGCTTTGAGTCCCCGCTCCTCTGGTGACCCCATTCAGCAAGTAAAAATTATTATTTCTTTGTTGCGTGGCGACCCTCAAGACTGGGCATTCTCCCTTGTGCCAGGAGATCCTGCATTGCTTAATGTAGATGCGTTTTTTCTGGCGCTTGGATTGCTTTATGACGAACCGAATTCAGTGGATCAGGCAGAGAAAATCTTGCTAGCTTTGTGTCAGGGTCAGGATGAAGCGGAGATATATTGTCAGAAGTTTAGAAAATGGTCTGTGCTTACTCAATGGAATGAGTGTGCTCTGGCGGCAATTTTTAGAACGGGTCTTTCTGAAGCCCTTAAGGATGTTATGGTGGGCTTCCCCACGCCTGCTGGTCTGAATGAATCAATGTCCTTGACCATCCAAATTGATCGGCGTTTGCGTGAGCGCAAAATTGTGCACCATTTGGCGGTGTCCTCTGAGCAGAGGCCGGAGCTTATGCAATGTGATAGAACTTTGACCAGAACTGAACGGCAAGAACACAGACGTCAGAATAGGCTGTGTTTTTACTGTGGTGACCCCACTCATGCTATCTCTGATTGTCCTAAGCGCACTAAGCGGTTAGCTAGGTCTGTCACCATTGGTACTGTACAGCCTAAATTTCTTTTGTCTGTTACTCTGATTTGCTCTTTGTCATCCTACTCGGTTATGGCATTTGTGGATTCAGGCGCTGCCCTGAATTTGATGGACTTGGAGTTTGCCAGGCGCTGTGGTTTTTTCTTGGAGCCTTTGCAGTATCCTATTCCATTAAGGGGAATTGATGCCACGCCGTTGGCCAAGAATAAACCTCAGTACTGGACTCAGTTGACCATGTGCATGGCTCCTGCACATCAGGAAGATTTTCGCTTTTTGGTGTTGCATAATTTGCATGATGTGGTCGTGTTGGGTTTGCCATGGCTACAGGTTCATAATCGAGTATTGGATTGGAAATCAATGTCTGTGTCTAGTTGGGGTTGTCAAGGGGTACATGGCGATGTTCCATTGGTGTCAATTTCTGCTTCCACTCCTTCTGAAGTCCCTGAGTTTCTGTCGGATTACCAGGATGTATTTGATGAGCCCAAATCCAGTGTCCTACCCCCTCATAGGGATTGTGATTGTGCTATAAATTTGATTCCTGGTAGTAAGTTTCCTAAGGGCCGACTTTTCAATTTATCTGTGCCAGAGCACGCCGCTATGCGGAGTTATATAAAGGAGTCCTTGGAGAAAGGGCATATTCGCCCATCTTCATCAATGTTGGGAGCAGGGTTCTTTTTTGTGGCCAAGAATGGTTCTCTGAGACCCTGTATAGATTACCGCCTTCTCAATAAAATCACGGTCAAATTTCAGTACCCTTTGCCTCTGCTGTCTGATTTGTTTGCTCGGATTAAGGGGGCTAGTTGGTTCACCAAGATAGATCTTCGAGGGGCGTATAACCTTGTGCGTATTAAACAGGGCGATGAATGGAAAACAGCATTTAATACGCCCGAGGGCCATTTTGAGTACCTGGTAATGCCATTCGGGCTTTCAAATGCTCCATCTGTGTTTCAGTCCTTTATGCATGACATCTTCCGAAAGTATCTGGATAGATTCATGATTGTGTATTTGGATGATATTTTGGTCTTTTCGGATGATTGAGAGTCTCATGTGAAACAGGTCAGAATGGTATTCCAGGTCCTTCGTGCTAATTCCTTGTTTGTGAAGGGGTCTAAATGTCTCTTCGGAGTTCAGAAGGTTTCCTTTTTGGGCTTCATTTTTTCCCCTTCTACTATCGAGATGGACCCTGTTAAAGTTCAGGCCATTTATGATTGGACTCAACCTACATCTGTGAAGAGCCTCCAGAAATTCCTGGGCTTTGCTAATTTTTATCGTCGCTTCATCGCCAATTTTTCTAGTGTGGTTAAACCTTTAACTGATTTGACAAAGAAAGGTGCTGATGTGGTGAATTGGTCCTCTGCGGCCGTTGAGGCTTTTCAGGAGCTGAAACGCCGTTTTTCTTCGGCCCCTGTGTTGCGTCAGCCAGATATTTCGCTCCCTTTTCAGGTCGAGGTTGATGCTTCTGAGATTGGAGCAGGGGCTGTTTTGTCTCAAAGAAGTTCTGATGGCTCTGTGATGAAGCCATGTGCCTTCTTTTCTAGAAAGTTTTCGCCTGCTGAGCGTAATTATGATGTTGGCAATCGGGAGCTGCTGGCTATGAAGTGGGCATTCGAGGAGTGGCGACATTGGCTTGAGGGAGCCAAGCACCGCGTGGTGGTCTTGACGGATCACAAAAATCTGACTTATCTCGAGTCTGCCAAGCGGTTGAATCCTAGACAGGCTCGATGGTCGCTGTTTTTCTCCCGTTTCGATTTTGTGGTCTCATACCTTCCAGGTTCTAAGAATGTGAAGGCGGATGCCCTTTCTAGGAGTTTTGTGCCTGATTCTCCGGGAGTCCCTGAGCCGGCTGGTATCCTCAAAGAGGGGGTAATTCTGTCTGCCATCTCCCCTGATTTGCGGCGGGTGCTGCAGGAGTTTCAGGCTGATAGACCTGACCGTTGTCCAGCGGAGAAACTGTTTGTCCCTGATAGATGGACTAGCAGAGTTATTTCTGAGGTTCATTGCCCAGTGTTGGCTGGTCATCCTGGGATTTTTGGGACCAGAGATTTGGTGGCTAGGTCCTTTTGGTGGCCTTCCTTGTCACGGGATGTGCATTCTTTTGTGCAGTCGTGTGGGACTTGTGCTCGGGCTAAGCCCTGCTGTTCTCGTGCCAGTGGGTTGCTTTTGCCCTTGCCAGTCCCGAAGAGGCCTTGGACGCATGTTTCCATGGATTTTATTTCAGATCTTCCTGTCTCTCAAAGGATGTCTGTCATCTGGGTGGTTTGTGATCGCTTTTCTAAGATGGTCCATTTGGTACCCTTGCCTAAATTACCTTCCTCCTCTGATTTGGTGCCATTGTTTTTTCAACATGTGGTTCGTTTGCATGGCATTCCGGAGAACATTGTGTCGGACAGAGGTTCCCAGTTTGTCTCTAGGTTTTGGCGGTCCTTTTGTGCTAAGATGGGCATTGATTTGTCTTTTTCTTCGGCTTTCCATCCTCAAACAAATGGCCAAACCGAGCGAACCAACCAGACTTTGGAAACCTATCTGAGATGCTTTGTTTCTGCTGATCAGGATGATTGGGTGACCTTCTTGCCATTGGCTGAGTTCGCCCTTAATAATCGGGCTAGTTCGGCTACTTTGGTTTCGCCTTTTTTCTGCAATTCTGGTTTTCATCCTCGTTTTTCTTCGGGGCAGGTTGAGCCTTCTGACTGTCCTGGTGTGGATTCTGTGGTGGACAGGTTGCAGCAAATTTGGACTCACGTAGTGGACAATCTGACGTTGTCCCAGGAGAAGGCTCAACGTTTCGCTAACCGCCGTCGTTGTGTTGGTCCTCGACTTCGTGTTGGGGATTTGGTTTGGTTGTCTTCTCGTTATGTTCCTATGAAGGTTTCTTCTCCTAAGTTTAAGCCTCGTTTCATTGGTCCTTATAAGATTTCTGAAATTCTCAACCCTGTGTCATTTCGTTTGGTCCTTCCAGCTTCTTTTGCCATCCATAATGTGTTCCATAGGTCGTTGTTGCGGAGGTACGTGGCGCCTATGGTTCCCTCCGTTGATCCTCCTGCTCCGGTGTTGGTTGAGGGGGAGTTGGAGTATGTGGTGGAAAAAATTTTGGATTCTCGTATTTCGAGACGGAACCTTCAGTACCTGGTTAAGTGGAAGGGCTATGGTCAAGAGGATAATTCCTGGGTTGTTGCCTCCGATGTCCACGCTGCCGATTTAGTTCGTGCCTTTCATTTGGCTCGTCCTGATCGGCCTGGGGGCCCTGGTGAGGGCTCAGTGACCCCTCCTCAAGGGGGGGGGTACTGTTGTGAATTCCGTTCTCGGACTCCCTCCTGTGGTCATGAATGGTACTTTGGTTAGTTCTGCTCTTGGACTCCCTCTGGTGGCTTTGAGCGGAACTGCTGGTCACTGATGTTGGCTTTGTCAGCTGCTCTCGTTTATTGCTTGCTGGCTTCTCTATTTAACTCCACTCAGATCGTTACTTGATGCCAGCTGTCAATGTTTCAGTATTGGTTCAGATCTCTCTTGGACTTCTCTGAGGACCTGTCTACTCCAGCAGAAGCTAAGTCTTTGCTAGTTCATTTGTTGTTACTGCTTCCTGAATATATTTCTTAGTACTGCTAATTTCTAGTCCAGCTTGCTATCATGATATTCCCTTGCTAGCTGGAAGCTCTGGGGTGCAGAGTGGCACCTCCACACCGTGAGTCGGTGTGGGGAGTCTTTTTGCTTACGCTGCATGGTTTTTTGTAGTCTTTTGTGCTGACCGCATAGTTCCCTTTTCTATCCTCTGACTATTTTTTTGAAGTCTGGCCTCCTTTGCTAAAACCTGTTTCATTCCTGTGTTTGTGACTTTTCTCTTAACTCACAGTCAATATATGTGGGGGGCTGCCTTTACCTTTGGGGATTTTCCCTGAGGCAAGGTTAGGCTTCTATTTCTATCTTTAGGGGTAGTTAGCGCTTAGGCTGTGAAGAGGCGTCTAGGGAGAGTTAGGTACGCTCCACGGCTATTTCTAGTTTGTGTTATAGGAGTAGGGTTTGCGGTCAGCAGAGTTCCCACTTTCCCAGAGCTTGTTCCGATTACTAGTTTACTCATCAGGTCATTCCGGGTGCTCCTAACCACCAGGTCCATAACAGATAACACCCAGTTAAATAACACCCGTTCAGTTGGTGTGAAATGCAGGAGGTCACACATGTTGCCAAAGTACCACCAACACTACAATAGAAGCACAGCAGCAAAATGGCCAGATGGGGGTGTGCCACCTGTTGTAGAGGCCTTAAATAGGGTCGCTGATGATTATTTAAATGAATTGCAGGCCAGAAAACCGTTAAATGTCCATTTTGTAAGGTTGCGTGAAAAAAACGCATTACGGATGTCATATGGATTACATACGCTGGTTTAGTTGCGCAAAATACGCAGCCCCACCTTAGCAACGGATTGCATACGGAACACTGTTTTGGGAAGATTTCTGCGTATTGCGCATGTAAAAAATGGACCGTATTTTACTATGCTTTGTGTGACCCAGGCTATATAGACATAGTCTTTCCTGGAATGATATTGGTGACTTTATTGCCAACAGTGACAGATTGACAGTTCTCATTAGCCCTCGCATCAGAGCCAGCCACAAAGAGGACAGACGGTGGGGACACAGACGGCTTTGTGGTTGTGGTTGGGCATTTCTCCCTATCAGGGCAGACAGCGCTAACATGTCCCACTTTGTTGCAGGATAAGCACCAGCGTGCATCACCTAAAGAATGTCTAGTACCCGGGACCCCATAGGAGGTGGGCTTGGACAGCACTGGTGATCGGCCGGCAGAGGGAGAAGGGTCTCCGTTTGGCTTACATCCCTTTCCAGCTGAATCCCGATGGCTTCTGCACCTCAGGCATCCTGTTAGCCACATAGCAGTCAGCAATCTTTGCAGCCTGATCTGCAGGTTGTGGCTCCCGATAACACACAAATTGTCGTACATCCGTGGGGCACATGTGAAGAAATTGATCCTTGACCATAAGATCCGTTAAGTCCTCAAAACTGTTAATAGAAAGTCCCCTGATCCATTTAAAATTTTCACTCTTTGTTTCATTGCAGCCATTTGGTAAATTCAAAAAAGTTCATTTTTTAAATATTGACCCAAAAATGTTGCTTTAGCCCCAAATTTTTCATTTTCACAAGGGTAACAGACCATAAAATTTGTTGTGCCACTTCTCATGAGTACACCAATACCCCATATGTGGTGTAAAACTACTGGTTGGGAACACGGCAGGGCTCGGAAGGGAAGGAGCACCCACTGATTTCTGGAGTTCAAAGTTCGCTACAATAGATAGCAGACACCATGTTGTTTTTGCATTGATTCTGAATGTACTTAAACAGTGGAAAACCTTCACAAGTGATCCCATGTTGTGTAAAACTACTGGTTGGGCACACAGCAGGGCTTGGAAGGGAAGGAGCACCAACTGATTTCTGGAGTGCACAGTTTGCTGGAATAGATAGCGGACACCATGTCCAGTGGAACAACAGTGGAAACTCCTCACAAGTGATCCCATTTTGGAATCTACACCCTCAAAGAACTTATCTAGAGGTATGGTGAGCACCTTGAACCCACAGGTGCTTCACGGAATTTTATAACAAGTCGTGCAAATGAAAAAAAACAACAACACATTTTTCCATCAAAAATGTTGTTTTAGCACCACACTTTTCATTTTCACAAGAGTAACAGGAAAAAATGGACCATACAGTTTGTTGTGCAATTTCTCCTGAGTACATTGATATCCCACATCTGGGGCATATGTAGGGGAAAATTACTTTTTTGGGGTGCATGGCAGGACTCTGAAGGGAAGAAGCATAATTTGACTTTTGGAGGGCACAATTTGCTGCAATAGATAGCGAACACCATATCGCATTTGCAGTGCCCCTGATGTACCTAAACAGTGGAAACCCCCACAAGTTACCTCATTTTTTATACTACACCCCTCAAGGAATGTATCTAGAGATGTGGTATGCACCTTGAACCCACAGGTGTTTCACAGAATTTTAGAACATTGATCCATGAAAATGAAAAAAATCTATTTTTTCCGGCAAAAAAGTTGCCTTAGCCCAAAATGTTTCATTTTCACAAGGGTACCAGAGGGAAAAGGACTATTTGTTGTGCAATTTCTCCTGAGTACACTGATATCCCATATGTGGTGGAAAACTACTGTTTGGGCACACGGCAGGGCTTGGAAGGGAAGGATAACCAATTGAAATTTGTCTTGAATAGATTGCAGACACCGTGTCACATTTGAAGACTGCCAAACATGCCAAAATGAGAAACCCCGACAACTGACCCTATTTTGGAAACTACACCTCTCGAGGAATTCATATAGGGGTGTAGTAAACATTTTTAACCCTCAGGGAATCACAGAATTGTATAACATTGGAAAAGGATAATAGGAGAAAATGAATGGTACAATTTGTTAGAAAATTTTTCCTAAGTATGCCAGTGCACCATAAGTGGTTAAAAACTACTACTGAGGCACAGTGCAAAGCTCAGAAGGGAAGGAGCGCCATATTGGGGTTCAGATTTTGCTGGAATGGTATGAGGGTGCCATGTGACATTGGTAGAGCCCCTGAGGTGCCAGTACAGCGGACCTCCGCATAAATTACCCCATTTTGCAAACTACACCCCCAAATGAATTCATCTAGGGGTGCAGTGAGCATGTTGACACTACATGTGCCTCACAGTATTTTATTACCATTTTTACCACTAAAGTGATGTTTTAGGATTTTAGTTTTTATAAATGCTATATACATCTGCCTCAGCTGTAGGCTTTCCCTCTGCTGGTTACGAAAATTACGTGGGAGCCCACATTTTTTTCAGAAAAATAATCTTTTACTAATTAAATACATGTACAGTAAGCTGCACACACTGTACTAATTGTATTAGTCACAGACATCTGTATATCTACCTATTCTCTTTGTATTTACTGTATGTAATCCATCTCTTCTATCCTGTCGACTCCTGCTGTGATCTTACAGTACACGGCAGATAAATTGCCGACATTTCTTATATCTATGTATCCATGTAATAGATACAGTACACACACATATATATATATATATATACTGTATATATATATATATATATATATATATATATATATATATATATATATATACAGTGGGTGAAATAAGTATTTGATCCCTTGCTGATTTTGTAAGTTTGGCCACTGACAAAGACACGCACA
Source organism: Ranitomeya variabilis (assembly GCF_051348905.1). Lineage (NCBI taxonomy): Eukaryota > Metazoa > Chordata > Amphibia > Anura > Dendrobatidae > Ranitomeya > Ranitomeya variabilis. Next base: position 828,671,777 of record NC_135232.1, on the reverse strand, counting down.
GTCTATGATTGATGGTTAAAGAAGTTGTCCACTACTATAACTTTTTTTTTTTTTTATAAATCTTGCTATTGTGTGCCACTGAAAACATCCACTGTGTTTATTTTAGCAATATTACCTTTTATCATGCTGTAGCAGCACATCTTTAGTGCTGGATTCAGCTCTCATGGGGTTAATCGACAACTTCCTTTCTCCTGACTTACTGTGCTCTAATACTACAAGTTCCATGATGCATTGCACTCGCCTGTAACTCTGCACCTGGCACACCCACTCCAAAACACACCCCAACCCCTCCCTCCTCTCCCCCCCTCTATCTTCAAAAAGATTTGTGATGTCATTTCTGTCCAACCTCCTCTTTTACATTTGTCCAACCCACACTCCATTACACACAGATAGATGGCTAGATAGATAGATAGATAGATAGATAACAAATAGATAGATAGATAACAAATAGATAGATAGATAGATAACAAATAGATAGATAGATGAATACAGATATATCTATATATCTATTTCCATAGATATGTCCATATCCATGTTTCTAAACCCCTTCACCCCTGGAGCTTTTTTGTTTTCGTTTATCGCTCCCCTTCTTTCCAGAGCCATAATTTTTCCGTAAATATGGCCATGTGAGGGCTTATTTTTTGCGGGACAAGTTCTACTTTTGAACGACACCATTGGTTTTACCATGTCGTGTAACAGAAAATGTGAAATTGCAAAAAAGTGCAAATCCCACACTTGTTTTTTGCTTGGCTTTTTTGCTAGGTTCATTAAATGCTAAGGCTGTGTGCACACGTTGTGGATTTGATAGCAGCTCCGCAGTGTTTTTTGCCGCACTGAATTGCATCAAATCCGCAGTGTAGCGCACAACCAATGTAAGTCTATGGAAGCCGCAGACTTGTGCACATGCTGCGGAAAAAGCCGCACCGAAACGCAGCTTTTTTTTCTCGCAGCATGTCACTTCTTTTGTGTGTAACTGCAGCGTTTCTGCACCTTTAGACTTTCATTGAGTCGGGCACATCCGCAGCAAAACCGCAGATGTAAAAAAGATCTGCAGTTTAGATGCGGATGTGGGTCCGAGAAACGCTGCAGTTCGGGAGGAGGGAAGTGTGTGGGTGGAATGTGGGCGGTGACGGTGTGCGTGTATGTGTGTGCTGGGTCTGCGGGCTGTTCGGATGTGTGCGGGACTGTTCAGATGTGTGCGGCCCTGTGCAGGACTGTTCGGGTGTGTGCGGCGCTGTGCGGGTGTGTGCGGGACTGTTCAGGTATGTGCGGGGCTGTGCAGGGGGTCTTTTGGGGTGTGTGTGCAGGCATCATCCGATGGGACTACAAGTACGCAGCATCCAATCTGCAGCTCATTCGGATGTAATCCGGACAGTGGACACACACCCTACGCTATCCATACATCTATCAATAGATATATCTATCCAGATATATCTATAGATAGCAGGGCCGGACTGGGACTAAAATTTAGCCCTGGCATTTGAAGTTACACAGGCCCACTTGTCACATGGTGACTTTATAATATCTTTGTACGGGGGCGTGTCCTGGCCATGAGGAAGGAAGGCTGCTAATTCCCTGAGCTCCTGCTTCCCCGGCCGAATAAAGCCCTGCAACAGCCCAGAAACTGACTTTACCAGAGCCTATGCCTGCTAAACGGAAGCCTGCATGCCCCACCACCCCTTCTGGACCCCCTGTGGAGTTCTCTGCAAGTATATCTCGCTTTTTAAGAAGCTCTGGCAAGGGGCCTTGGAGCTGCACTGTTCCTAAGATGGCTGATCCCTCCCCCAAGCCCTGCAGCACTACACATGAGGCAAAAAACAAACAGAGAGAGAAGGAGACACCTCAGGCCTGCATGGAGGTTTCCAGAGCATCTGTCACCAGACTGTTTACTCAGGAGAGGCCCCTGGAGGCCCCCCTGCAGGGGGTCTCAGATGAAGGTACCGCAGGGGAGAGGGAGGATGGTGGGGGCTCGGATCATGAGACTGTACAAACAGAGGGAGAAGTGGTGAGGTCCTGGACACAGAGAGCAGAGCTCTACCCCTCCCAAACTGAATGGCCTGTGCTGCAGGAGACTCAGCTGCCTCTTAGTCTGTCACCTCAGCCACTTACACCTACAGAGGGGATGCTTCAACAACTCTCTATTCAGAAACCGGGCTGTGGGGCAGGTTATCTCTCCCCTCTACTAAACCACCCCACAGAAGCCACAGGGGGTGAGCGACAAGTGGAGCCGACCATCACTGGAGGCCCCAGTGGTTCCCCCATTTTACCAAATATGCGGCCACAAGATAGCCCTGACCCAGACATGTGGGAAGCTTTTAAGGCCCGTATTAGCAACGTCCCAACTAAAGAGGAACTTGAGGGCTTTATCTCCAGGGTGGAGAACTCCTTTAAAGCTCAAACAATGGCCCTGAGAGGGGACGTCTCAGCTCTAGCGGGCAGAGTCACACTTACTGACACTACTGTGGAAAATCTCTCCAGCAAGATTCTAGCCCTTGAGGATAAACTGTCAGCCCAGACGTCCACCTTTGAGGGCTTTCTAGACCATATGGAGGACTTGGAGAATCGGGAGAGAAGGCAAAATCTGAGAGTGAGGGGTCTACCGGAATCAGTCCAAGCCAGTGACCTAACTGCGACTCTTCAAGCTTTGTTCAATTCCGTTAGGAACACTGCCCCGGAGGTGGGTATTGAATTTGACAGAGCTCATAGGTCGCTGGGCCCTCTCCCCGAGGATGGAGGTCTGCCTAGAGACGTGATTTGTCGTTTTCATAGGTACCAAGTGAAGGAAGAAATCCTCAACTGTTCCAGAAAGACCCAGGAGATCCGATTCCAAGATTACCAATTACAGTTCCTCTCGGATCTGTCACGGAGAACCCTCCAAAAGAGGAGAGCTTTGCGACCTCTACTTAACCTCCTTCGCCAGAGCCAGATCCCCTATTCTTGGGGATATCCGTTCCGCCTTCAGGTTCGGCGGGGAACCCAGATGGTGTCCTTATCTCACCCCAGGGAGCATCGTTCATTTCTCTCCCTTCTGAACCTCGAGGATCTGGGCTTACAATTCCCTGACTGGCCTTATCCCGTTGGTCAGGATATGGGCCCTATGCCACAGCGCCGAAAGAGGGCGCGTCGCAACCGTGGAAGAGGCCGCACTAGATCTCGTGGTAGAGGACAGAACTGTAATGATGTATCTGAAGACGGCTGATATGCAAGCGTCCAGTATTTTTGGTTCAGTCGGTTGTAGACCTTTAGGTCTTTGGTCTAGCTTCAGGCAGTAATGGCCGTGTTGATGATATATGCTTTGCTCTTTTCCCTTGGTCATTTTCCCTTCCCTCTCCACTATTCCATTCTCTTCCTTTCCCCTTCATATTCTTCCCCCTCCCTCTCCTCTCCTTTGATTACCCCTCCCCCCCTTTTTTTCTTCTCCCTTTCCCTCCCCCTCTGGTGGTTCGGTTGGTTGTACTGGGTAATTTTGTGTATTTTCTTTGTCTCAGGGTAGTTCGCCGGGGAACATAGTGTGTTATACAGATATATTGTTTATCGAATCCGTCGGTATACGACTTATTTTGTTATATATTGTTTTGACTTTCTTCCTTTTTTCAGTGGAAAGGACACGACTCGTTACGGGGTTATACGGTTGGTCCAAACCGTGATAGTCGTAAAACGACTATACCCCATATCTTAAGTAAGAGTTTTCAATTTTCAGCTCCCCCAGGGGTACAATTTACTGCTACATTCCTTTTTTCTTCTATATTTGCCTACTCTTTTTCTCTTCTTTTTTTTCTAATTTGCTGCGTCTTGTTTTCTGCTCTAATCTCTCAGGTGTCAGGATAACCCCTTTTTGGGGCCTAACGGTTGGGTACTCGACGTTCTATTGAAAAATGGGTTCCTTAAAATTTGGGTCCCTAAATGTACGGGGTTTCAATACTCCCCAAAAACGAAGCCACGTACTTTCAGATATGCACAAGCTAGGGGTTCAGATACTCTTTCTTCAAGAAACTCATTTTAGAACTGACCGGATACCAGTTATCGGGGGTAGACTTTATGATAGATGGTCCCATAGTTCCAACCCCGAATCGAGGACAAAAGGTGTCTCAATAGCCTTTTGTAAGAATTTAAATATCATATTGATAGACACGGTCATAGATGAAGGGGGACGCTATATTTTTATGAAAGTTAAAGTTGCTGAACGGATCCTGACCCTTGTTAACTGGTATCTCCCGAACCGGGAACAGCCTAAGGTCTGCAAGTCTCTATTGTTGAAACTGTCTTCATTTGCGGAGGGCCAGGTTATGATAGGTGGAGATTTTAACTTTGTCTTTGATCCCAAACTAGATACCTCCTCTGGTCGGGGGGCGGTCCCATCGAAAAAGGTGAGAGTCCTACAAAAATTCTTACTTAAACTACATCTGATAGATGTCTGGAGAATCCTCAATCCTAGAGGTAAGGATTATACTTTCTTATTCTACTCCACATAACTCCTACAGCAGAATTGACCTTTTTCTGGTCAGCAGGGGGGTCTTATCTTGGAGGCCTGATGCCAGGATTGGTAATATGGTTCAGTCGGATCATTGCCCTATTTTTTTATCCTTGGAGATACCTGGGCTGGCTATGAAAAAATTCTCATGGAAATTGAATGGCAACCTTTTACGTGACGCAACCTGTTTGAGTGATTTGAAATCTGACATTGCAGCGTTCGCCCATACTCATGCGACAGATCCCACACCTCAGGCAATTAAATGGGAAGCACTGAAGTGCGTCATGAGAGGCACCCTAATCAAACATGGGGCTAGAATCAAAAAACTTCAGACTGAGGAAATAGACGCTTTGTTGTCACAAATTCAGACCCTGGAAAGCAGGCATAAGAATTCGAGGTCCTCTGAGACTTTGGTCGAGCTCACTACAAAAAGGCTTGATCTTAAAGGCCTGCTGGATAGACGGTTTATGGGTGACAAGGAAAGAACTAGAGGGTTTTTCTACAAAAGAGCTAATGTTTGCGGGCGCCCTCTAGCACGACTGCTTCATCCCAGATCGGGTCCCACCCTTATCTCATCACTCAAAAATGATAAGGGCCAACTGGTCCATAGTAATAAGGAGATCCTAGAGGTCTTTCAAAAGTTCTATAAATCTCTATACAACATTAGGGGCAGGTTCGCTGATTTGGATCCCACCACGTTGAAAAATAAAATTAAATCTTATATGAATAGGATCAAGGTCCCGTCCCTCCTTGAGGCGGATTTGGCTGTCCTGGAAAAGGACGTAACCCCTGAAGAGCTGTCAGAAGCTGTTAAATCCACGTCCACCTCTAAATGTCCTGGGCCGGATGGGTTCACTCCCTTATTCTATAAATCCCTTCTATCTGACTTGCTTCCCCAAATGGTCCTCACCTTTAATGCGATTTCTGAGGAGAATAGTTTTACCCCCCAGTCTCTAGAGGCTCATATTTCTGTTCTGCTAAAGCCTAATAAAGATCCCCTACTGGCCGGGAGTTATAGGCCAATCTCCCTGATCAACGTCGATGTAAAATTATTTGCTAAGATATTGGCTGACAGATTGTCGGGACTTCTCCCATCTATTATCGACATTGATCAGGTGGGCTTTGTCAAGGGCCGGGAGGCGCGGGACAGCATTATCAGGTCTCTTCTCCTTATTGAGAGGACCAAGATGCAAAAGTCCCCTCTTTGTCTTCTGTCGATTGACGCGGAAAAGGCCTTTGATAGAGTCCATTGGGATTTTCTACGGGAGACCCTGACCCATATTGGCTTACAATCCAATTTCCTGGGGAAAATTATGTCATTATATTCAAAACCCTCAGCTCATGTTAGAGTCAATGGATCTTTGTCCGATCGTTTTTATATCCAGAACGGTACTAGACAAGGCTGCCCGTTGTCGCCCCTATTATATGTTTTAGTTATTGAGCATTTGGCTAAGGCTATCCGAGTTAATGACAGTATCTCAGGGATTCAGGTTGGAAACTCTAACCATAAAACGGCCCTATTTGCCGACGACATCCTCCTCTTTGTCTCTAACCCAGTCGTCTCTTTTCCAGTGCTTATGAAGGAGTTTGAATCCTTCGGGGATTTAACCCCTTCACCCCCAAGGGTGGTTTGCACGTTAATGACCGGGCCAATTTTTACAATTCTGACCACTGTCCCTTTATGAGGTTATAACTCTGGAACGCTTCAACGGATCTTGGCGATTCTGACATTGTTTTCTCGTGACATATTGTACTTCATGATAGTGGTAAAATTTCTTCGATATAAGTTGCGTTTATTTGTGAAAAAAAACGAATATTTGGCGAAAATTTTGAAAATTTCGCAATTTTCCAACTTTTAATTTTTATGCCCTTAAATCACAGACATATGTCACGCAAAATACTTAATAAGTAACATTTCCCACATGTCTACTTTACATCAGCACAATTTTGGAACCAAAATTTTTTTTTGTGACGGAGTTATAAGGGTTAAAAGTTGACCAGCAATTTCTCATTTTTACAACACCATTTTTTTTTAGGGACCACATCTCATTTGAAGTCATTTTGAGGGGTCTATATGATAGAAAATACCCAAGTGTGACACCATTCTAAAAACTGCACCCCTCAAGGTACTCAAAACCACTTTCAAGAAGTTTATTAACCATTCAGGTGTTTCACAGGAATTTTTGGAATGTTTAAATAAAAATGAACATTTAACTTTTTTTCACACAAAATTTATTTCAGATCCAATTTGTTTTATTTTACCAAGGGTAACAGGAGAACATAGACCCCAAAATTTGTTGTACAATTTGTCCTGAGTACGCTGATACCCCATATGTGGGGGTAATCCACTGTTTGGGCGCATGGCAGAGCTCGGAAGGAAAGGAGCGCCATTTGACTTTTCAATGCAAAATTGAATGGAATTGAGATTGGACGCCATGTTGCATTTGGAGAGCCCCTGATGTGCCTAAACATTGAAACCCCCCACAAGTGACACCATTTTGGAAAGTAGACCCCCTAAGGAACTTATCTAGATGTGTGGTGAGCACTTTGACCCAACAAGTGCTTCACAGAAGTTTATAATGCAGAGCGGTAAAAATAAAAAATCATATTTTTTCACAAAAATGATCTTTTCGCCCCCAATTTTTTATTTTCCCAAGGGTAAGAGAAGAAATTGGACCCCAAAAATTGTTGTGCAATTTGTCCTGAGTACGCTGATACCCCATATGTGGGTGTAAACCATTGTTTGGGCGCAGGGCAGAGCTCGGAAGGGAAGGAGCGCCATTTGACTTTTCAATGCAAAATTGACTGGAATTGAGATGGGACGTCATGTTGCGTTTGGAGAGCCCCTGATGTGCCTAAACATTGAAACCCCCCACAAGTGACACCATTTTGGAATGTAGACCCCCTAAGGGACTTATCTAGATGTGTGGTGAGCACTTTGACCCAACAAGTGCTTCACAGAAGTTTATAATGCAGAGCGGTAAAAATAAAAAATCATATTTTTTCACAAAAATGATCTTTTCGCCCCCAATTTTTTATTTTCCCAAGGGTAAGAGAAGAAATTGGACCCCAAAAATTGTTGTGCAATTTGTCCTGAGTACGCTGATACCCCATATGTGGGTGTAAACCATTGTTTGGGCGCAGGGCAGAGCTCGGAAGGGAAGGAGCGCCATTTGACTTTTCAATGCAAAATTGACTGGAATTGAGATGGGACGTCATGTTGCGTTTGGAGAGCCCCTGATGTGCCTAAACATTGAAACCCCCCACAAGTGACACCATTTTGGAAAGTAGACCCCCTAAGGAACTTATCTAGATGTGTGGTGAGCACTTTGACCCAACAAGTGCTTCACAGAAGTTTATAATGCAGAGCCGTAAAAATAAAAAATCATATTTTTTCACAAAAATGATCTTTTCGCCCCCAATTTTTTATTTCCCCAAGGGTAAGAGAAGAAATTAGAGCACAAAAGTTGTTGTGCAATTTGTCCTGAGTACGACGATACCCCATATGTGGGGGTAAACCACTGTTTGGGCGCATAGCAGAGCTCGGAAGGGAAGGAGCGCTATTTTACTTTTCAATGCAAAATTGACTGGAATTAAGATGGGATGCCATGTTGCGTTTGCAGAGCCCCTGATGTGCCTAAACATTAAAAAACCCCACAAGTGACACCATTTTGGAAAGTAGACCCCCTAATGAACTTATCTAGATGTGTTTTGAGAGCTTTGAACCCCCAAGTGTTTCACTACAGTTTATAACGCAGAGCCGTGAAAATAAAAATTATTTTTTTTTTCACAAAAATGATTTTTTATCCCCCAGTTTTGTATTTTCACAAGGGTATCAGGATAAATTGGACCCAAAAAGTTGTTGTCCAATTTGTCCTGAGTATGCTGATACCCCATATGTGGGGGGGAACCACTGTTTGTGCGCATGACAGAGCTAGGAAGGGAAGGAGCGCCATTTAGAATGCAGACTTAAATGGATTGGTCTGCAGGCGTCACGTTGCATTTGCAGAGCCCCTGATGTACCCAAACAGTACAAACCCCCCACAAGTGACCCCATATTGGAAACTAGACCCCCCAAGGAACTTATCTAGATGTGTTGTGAGAACTTTGAACCCCCAAGTGTTTCACTACAGTTTATAACGCAGAGCCGTGAAAATAAAAAATCTTTTTTTTCCCACAAAACTTATTTTTTGGCCCCCAGTTTTGTATTTTTCCAAGGGTAGCAGGAGAAATTGGACCCAAAAAGTTGTTGTCCAATTTGTCCTGAGTATGCTGATACCCCATATGTGGGGGGGAACCACTGTTTGGGCGCATGACAGAGCTCGGAAGGGAAGGAGCGCCATTTGGAATGCAGACTTAAATGGATTGGTCTGCAGGCGTCACGTTGCATTTGCAGAGCCCCTGATGTACCCAAACAGTACAAACCCCCCACAAGTGACCCCATATTGGAAACTAGACCCCCCAAGGAACTTATCTAGATGTGTTGTGAGAACTTTGAACCCCCAAGTGTTTCACTACAGTTTACAACGCAGAGCCGTGAAAATAAAAAATCTTTTTTTTCCCACAAAACTTATTTTTTGGCCCCCAGTTTTGTATTTTTCCAAGGGTAGCAGGAGAAATTGGACCCAAAAAGTTGTTGTCCAATTTGTCCTGAGTATGCTGATACCCCATATGTGGGGGGGAACCACTGTTTGGGCGCATGACAGAGCTCGGAAGGGAAGGAGCGCCATTTGGAATGCAGACTTAAATGGATTGGTCTGCAGGCGTCACGTTGCATTTGCAGAGCCCCTGATGTACCCAAACAGTACAAACCCCCCACAAGTGACCCCATATTGGAAACTAGACCCCCCAAGGAACTTATCTAGATGTGTTGTGAGAACTTTGAACCCCCAAGTGTTTCACTACAGTTTACAACGCAGAGCCGTGAAAATAAAAAATCTTTTTTTTCCCACAAAACTTATTTTTTGGCCCCCAGTTTTGTATTTTTCCAAGGGTAGCAGGAGAAATTGGACCCAAAAAGTTGTTGTCCAATTTGTCCTGAGTATGCTGATACCCCATATGTGGGGGGGAACCACTGTTTGGGCGCATGACAGAGCTCGGAAGGGAAGGAGCGCCATTTGGAATGCAGACTTAAATGGATTGGTCTGCAGGCGTCACGTTGCATTTGCAGAGCCCCTGATGTACCCAAACAGTACAAACCCCCCACAAGTGACCCCATATAGGAAACTAGACCCCCCAAGAAACTTATCTAGATGTGTTGTGAGAACTTTGAACCCCCAAGTGTTTCACTACAGTTTACAACGCAGAGCCGTGAAAATAAAAAATCTCTTTTTTTCCCACAAAACTTATTTTTTGGCCCCCAGTTTTGTATTTTCCCAAGGGTAGCAGGAGAAATTGGACCCCAAAAGATGATGTCCAATTTGTCCTGAGTACGCTGATACCCCATATGTTGGGGTAAACCCCTGTTTGGGCACACGGGAGAGCTCGGAAGGGAAGGAGCACTGTTTTCCTTTTTCAACGCAGAATTGGCTGGAATTCAGATCGGATGCCATATCCCATTTGGAAAGCCCCTGATGTGCCCGAACAGTGGAAACCCCCCAATTATAACTGAAACCCTAATCCAAACACACCCCTTACCCTAATCCCAACAGTAACCCTAACCACTCCTCTAACCCACACACACCCAACCCTATTCCCAACCGTAAATGTAATCCAAACCCTAACCCTATCTTTAGCCCCAACCCTAACTGTAGCCCCAACCCTAGCCCCAACCCTAGCCCTAACCCTAGCAATAACCCTAGCCCTAACACTAGCCCTAACACTAGCCGTAACACTAGCCGTAACACTAGCCGTAACACTAGCCCTGACCCTAACCCTAGCCCTAACCCTAGCCCTAACCCTAGCCCCAACCCTAGCCCTAACCCCAACCCTAGCCCCAACCCTAGCCCTAACCCTAGCCCTAACCCTAGCCCTAAACCTAGCTCCAACCCTAGCCCCAACCCTAGCCCTAACCCTAGCCCTAACCCTAACCCTTGCCCTAACCCTAACCCTAGCCCTAACTCTAGTCCTAACTCTAGCCCTAACCCTAACCCTAATGGGAAAATGGAAATAAATACATTTTTTAATTTTTTAATTTTTCCCTAACTAAGGGGGTGGTGAAGGGGGGTTTGATTTACTTTTATAGCGGGTTTTTTAGCGGATTTTTATGATTGGCAGCCGTCACACACTGAAAGACGCTTTTCATTGCAAAAAATATTTTTTGCGTTACCACATTTTGAGAGCTGTAATTTTTCCATATTTGAGTCCACAGAGTCATGTGAGATCTTGTTTTTTGCGGGATGCGTTGACGTTTTTATTGGTAACATTTTCGGACACGTGACATTTTTTGATCGCTTTTTATTCCGATTTTTGTGAGGCAGAGTGATCAAAAACCAGCTATTCATGAATTTCTTTTTGGGGAGGCGTTTATACCGTTCCGCGTTTGGTAAAATTGATAAAGCAGTTTTATTCGTCGGGTCAGTACGATTACAGCGATATCTCATTTATATCATTGTTTTATGTTTTGGCGCTTTTATACGATAAAAACTATTTTATAGAAAAAATAATTATTTTGGTATTGCTTTATTCTCAGGACTATAACTTTTTTATTTTGTTGCTGATGATGCTGTATGGCAGCTCGTTTTTTGCGGGACAAGATGACGTTTTCAGCGGTACCATGTTTATTTATATCAGTCTTTTTGATCGCGTGTTATTCCACTTTTTGTTCGGCAGTATGATAATAAAGCGTTGTTTTTTGCCTCGTTTTTTTTTTTTTTCTTACGGTGTTTACTGAAGGGGTTAACTAGTGGGCAAGTTTTATAGGTCGGGTCGTTACGGACGCGGCGATACTAAATATGTGTACTTTTATTGTTTTTTTATTTTATTTAGATAAAGAAATGTATTTATGGGAATAATATATATATTTTTTTTTCATTATTTTGGAATATTTTTTTTTTTACACATTTGGAAATGTTTTTTTTTTACTTTTTTACTTTGCCCCAGGGGGGGACAATACAGATCGGTGATCTGCCAGTTTGCATAGCACTCTGACAGATCACCGATCTGCGAGAAGTGCAGGCTGCTTCACAGTGCCTGCTCTGAGCAGGCTTCTGTGAAGCCACCTCCCTCCCTGCAGGACCCGGATCCGCGGCCATCTTGGATCCGGGTCTGGAGCAGGCAGGGAGGGAGGTAAGACCCTCGCAGCAACGCGATCACATCGCGTTGCTGCGGGGGGCTCAGGGAAGCCCGCAGGGAGCCCCCTCCCTGCGCGATGCTTCCCTGCACCGCCGGCACATCGCGATCATGTTTGATCGCGGTGTGCCGGGGGTTAATGTGCTGGGGGCGGTCCGTGACCGCTCCTGGCACATAGTGCCGGATGTCAGCTGCGATAGGCAGCTGACACCCGGCCGCGATCGGCCGCGCTCCCCCCGTGAGCGCGGCCGATCGCGTATGACGTACTATCCCGTCGGTGGTCATACGGGCCCACCCCACCTCGACGGGATAGTACGTCAGATGTCAGGAAGGGGTTAAGTAACTTCAAGATTAATTACTCCAAAACTGAGGTCCTAAACATTTCTCTATCTTCTTCCGTGGTGGCTTCCTTGAAGCAGGCCTTCCCCTTCAGATGGCAACGGGATCAGATTTCATATCTCGGGGTGAACCTCACCTCGGATCCTCTTCAATTATTTTCTTTGAACCATCAGGTCATTTTGAACAAGGTGGGATCCCTTCTGGAGTCTTACGGCCCATTGAGGCTGTCGTGGCTCGGTAGGATTCAGGTGGTAAAGATGGATATCCTGCCGAGATTTCTTTATATCTTTCAGGCAATTCCCATTTGGCCACATAAATCGTTTTTTATTAAAATACAGTCCTTGATTTCCCGTTTTATCTGGAAGGGGAAAACACCGAGGGTGAGTTACAAGGTTTTATCTAGGCCACGCCAGTTTGGTGGGGTTGGTCTACCCAACCTCCGAAACTATTGCAGGGCGGCCATATTAGTTCGCCTCTTGGACTGGAAATATAAAATTAAATTTAAAAAATGGGTAGAGTTGGAACAAGAATGGTCCGATTTGCCTCTTCAGTATCTTCAGTGGATCCCAAAGCAATATGCTCTTCAACAGGGGAGATTTTCCTTCCTAACCTCAGAGGCTATGAGGGCATGGCACTGCAGTGGGGTGAAGGGGTCCGCTCCTTCTGGGGCCAGCCTTCTTACACCTATTTTTTGCAACCCGGCATTTCCTCCGGGCATTCACAGGAAAGCCTTCATGGGATGGAAATACGAGGATGACATACGGGTTGGTGATATCTTACAGCGTGGCGAGATTCCCACCCTCTGTTCCCTCCAAACCCAATCTCCCTCCACTAAACTTCTATGGTGGGAGTACTTGCAGGTCCGGTCTTTCCTGGCCTCTTTGAATTTGCCTAGGGGTTCGAACTGTAGACTCTCTCCCTTGGAACTGTTGTTTGCCGGTGGTGATGCCCCGAGCAGGGGAATCTCTTCCCTCTACTCAATTTTTTCAACACCTGATTCTGACGCAAGGCTCTATTTCCAGTCTGCTTGGGAGAAGGATTTAGGGCGGACTCTGTCGGATGAGGATTGGGAGCGTTGCTTCCTGATGAACCATAAACTCCCGAGTTCCAGTGAGGCCTCGGAGAAGGGGTATAAACTGCAATATAGGTGGTACCTCACACCTGACAGGTTACACAAATTTTCTCCCTCAATTTCAAACTGCTGCTGGAGGTGTGGAAATGGCATTGGCTCCCTTTTGCATATCTGGTGGGACTGCCCCTTGATTAGAACATTCTGGGACCAAGTGTTCCGAAATTATGGTTTGATCACAGGCAAGCACATCACCGGTACTCCGGAGATAGCATTGCTCTCCATGATTCCCGGTTCGGTGAGATCCCAAAAAAAGGACATCCTTAAATTTTGCCTAGCAGCTGCTAGAACGGTCATCCCCCGCCGATGGCGAGACCCGGTTCCCCCCGATGTTGTGGAGTGGTTTTCAGAATTTGAAACCATCTTTAGGATGGAGGAAATTGAAGCAGACCTTTCACAGACAAGGGTCTCCTTCTTAGGTACCTGGACTGAATGGATTCTATTTAAAGATTCTGCTCATTTCCCTGACCTGTGTACCTGAATACACCTGTCTATTCTACAGTCGATTACTAAGCTACTCTTCCTTTCTTTTCGTGTTCTCATTTTATATATCTTTTCTTGAGCCCCACCTAATTGGGCTCCCCCCTCTATTTTTTCTTCTATCTCCCCCCTGGGTGAGCTGTTCACCTTCCACCAGCTCGGTGTGATAGGTCTGTACCATGATTTACCAGTTACTTTTACAATGATACTATCTGCGTGCATGTCTCGCTTTAGGGGACATGGGCGAACTGATTTTAGGTATGCTTTACTTTATTTACGGTAATGAAAGTCCTCGCCTGTTGCGGGGGCAAGGAGTTATTGCTTATATGTTAAAGATACCGTAGTTATTCTTGAGGGTTTACTCCCTCTATTTTTTTTTTTTTTCTCTCTTTTTTGTAAGATTTATGCAAGGTTTGTGAATGAGTGTTTTTTTGTGTTACTCTTCTCGAATTGTATATTATAAGAAAAAGTACTTTGATCATTGACGTAGTTTTCAACTACTGTTTTTCTTGTAAAATTCTCTTCTCTTTAATAAAAATATATTTAACCATAATATCTTTGTACACTTGTAGGCAGGGCTGGTTTTAGGCAAAGAGGGGCCGTATGCCTAGGCAAAGTTTAAAATGGGGCCCAAAATGCTAACATATTGCACATCACACAAAAGCATTTCGGTTGTATTTACAAGCGCTGAGTTCAGGCCGCTAAATGAGTTTGATCGACAATACTGAAGTTGTTCAACACTTGTTTCCCGGCCTCTTTCCACCGTCTGAGAAAGAATAATGGGACAGAACGATCACTAACAGATCACTAACCGATCCCCATACAGTATCATGTTATCAGCAGCACATCTACAGTTTACAGCGGCGATGTGCTGCTGAGAACAATGATTTTTGTTCCGGCAAAAACAATCTGAATATGCAGCATTTTACTTGTTTAGTAAAATACACCCCATAGTCCTCCATATATTATAATGTGCTCCACAGTCCTCCATATAGTCCTCCATATATTAAAATACACTGCTCAGTCCTCCACATAGTATAATACACTCCTCATAGTGCTCCATATAGTATAATGCACCGCCATAGTCATCCATGTAGTACAATTCACTTCCCATAGTATAATGCACCCCATAGTCCTTCATATAGTATAACGTATTCCCCATAGTCCTCGATACAGTATAATGCAGCCCACATATAGTATAATGTAGCCACTACCCTACAGAATATAATGCGGCAACCACAGAGTATAATGCAGCCACCCCACAGTATAATGCAGCCACCCCACAGAGTATAATGCAGCCACCCCACAGAGTGCAATGTAACCCCATAGAATATAATACAGCCCACCTCCCCATAATATATAATGTAGCCCCCCATAGAATATAATGCAGCCCCCCATAGTATATAACACAACCTCCCCCATAGTATATAACCCAACCTCCCCCATAGAATATAATATACCCCCACAATAGTGTATACCACAGCCACATAGTACATAACATGGCCTCCCCATAGAAGATAATATACTCCCCATAGAATATAGCAAAGCCCGCATAGTATATAGCACAGCCCGCATAGTAGATAACACAGCCCACACAGTAGTATATACAGCACAGCCCACACAGTAGTATATACAGCACAGCCCACACAGTAGTATATACAGCACAGCCCGCACAGTAGTATATACAGCACAGCCCGCACAGTAGTATATACAGCACAGCCCGCACAGTAGTATATACAGCACAGCCCGCACAGTGGTATATACAGCACAGCCCACACAGTAGTATATCCAGCACAGCCCGCACAGTGGTATATCCAGCACAGTGGTATATACAGCACAGCCCGCACAGTGGTATATCCAGCACAGCCCACACAGTGGTATATCCAGCACAGCCCACACAGTGGTATATCCAGCACAGCCCGCATCTCTCCTCCTCCTCCTCCCCCCAAGAATGTCACAACAGTCCAGTAAAAAAAAAAAAAAACCACTCTCCTCACCTTTCCTCTTGCCCGCGTTGCTTCCTGCTCCTGTCTCAGTGGCTGCAGTCTGCCCGGGACACAGCAGGTGCGCGATTATATGACGTCATCGCGCACCCGCAGTGTCAGAGGCAGAGCGGGGAATGATGGGAGAGGGAGCGTCTCTAGACACTCTCTCCTCCATCATTGCATTCAACTGTAACGGCGTCATAGACGGATCCGGCAAAAAACAGATGAAACGTGTGGCCATCAGGCGCAATCCGGCGCTAATACAACTCTAAGAGAAAAAAACGGATCCGACGGAAAAAAATGGATCCGTTTTTTTCAAAACTCACCGGATTGTGCCTCACAGCAAAAACCTCATGTGAAAGAAGCCAAATATATGGATAGAAACATCTATGTATCTATAGATATATCTATCTATAAATATATCTATAGATAGATATATCCATAGATATATAATAGAAAGGCCTATGTTTCTAAGGCTACTTTCACACTAGCGCCGTGCACTGCACATCGCAATGCGTCATTGTGGAGAAAAAACGCATCCTGCAAAGTTGCCCGCAGGTTGCGCCGTGTTTTGGCGCACCGCCGGCACAAAAAAAGTTACATGTAACTTTTTTTGTGCGTCTAGTCCGCCATTTTCGACCGCGCATGCGCGGGCGAAACGCAGCCCCCTCCTCCCCGGACCTTGCAATGGGGCAGCGGAAGCGTCTTAAGACTGGACCAGTATGCGTCGGTACGTCGGGCCGACGCAGCGCGACGGCCCCTTACCGACGCTAATGTGAAAGCAGCCTAAGGCTACTTTCACACTTGCGTTTTTAGCAATCTGTCTTTTTGGGAAAAAAACGGATCCTGCAAATGTGCTCGCAGGATGCGTTTTTTACCCATAGACTTGTATTAGTGACGGATAGCGATGGATGGCCACACGTCGCGTCCGTCGTGCAACGTGTTTTGGCGGACCGTCGGGACGAAATAACGTTCAAGTGAAAGTTTTTTTGTCTGTCGCGTCCGCCATTTTCTACGGCGCATGCGCGGCCAAAACTATGCCCCCTCCTCCCTGGACTTCAGAATGGGCAGCGGATGCGTTGAAAAACTGCATCTGCTGCCCACGACGTGCACAAATTTCACAACGTGCGTCAGTACATAGGCCCGACGCATAGCGATGGGCCCGTACTGACACAAGGGTGAAATAGGCCTTTATGAGCGTTTAATTTAATAAAAAAATGGAAAAAAACGGCGTGGGCTCCCGTGCAATTTTCTGCGCCAGAGGGGGAAAGCCGACGGCCTGTGGCCAATATTTGTAGCCTGCTATGAATATCAGCCCACAGCTGTCTGCGTAGCCTTTACTGGCTATTAAAATAGGGGGACCCCCCCAAAAAAATGACGTGGGGTCCCCCTATATTTTATAGCCAGAAAGGCTACGCAGACAGCTGCGGGCTGATATTCATAGCCTAGAGAGGGGCCATGGATATTGGTCCCCCCCGGCTACAAATACCAGTCCGCAGCCGCCCCCGGAAATGGCGCATCTGTAAGATGCGCCAATTCTGGCACTTAGTCCCTCTCTTCCCACTCTCGTGTAGCGGTGGGATATGGGGTAATAAGGGGTTAATGTCACCTTGCTATTGTAAGGTGACATTAAGCCGGGTTAATAACGGAGAGGCTTCAATAAGACGCCTATCCATTAGTAATCCAATACTAATAAAGGGTTAATAAAACATGCACACATTAGAAAAAAGTATTTTAATATTCTTCATTTCACCATACTTACCATACTTCAGCGCCTGCAAAAAACGTAAAATAATAAACCGTATACTACCTGTCCGCCATAGTCCAATTAATAACGAGTGTCCCACGATGATCTCCCCTATAGAACAGTGACATCAGGTGATGTGACTGCTCTATAGGACCCTCAGTGACACACTGACAGGAGACAATGGCTCCTGCAGTGCATCACTGAAGAGGTTAACCTTAGTTCATAGTCTCACTTTCTGGCAAAGCTGCCTGAACAGCATTGCCAGAAGTGAGGCCAGGGACTATTTTCTCACAGTGGTGTAGGAATACATTGTGAGGAACACATTGTGGAAGGATACCTTCCATCATTGTGTTCCTGGAGCCCCTGGAGAGCAGTCGCATCAGCAGATGCTCCTGCTCTCCACGGGAGATCATCGTGGGACACTCGTTTTAATTGGATTTCTGCGGATCAGGGAGTATATTGGTTGTTTATTATTTTAATATTTTTTACAGATGACAATGGCTTCGGGGATCAAGGTGACAAGTGATGGTGAGTATGTACTCTATGTTATATGTACTGTATGTATGTATGTATGTTGTATGTATGTACTGTATGTATGTACTGTATGTGGCATGTTGCATGTCACATGTTGCATGATGCTGCATGTCATTGCATGTCATCGCATGGTGCATGTCGCAATGCCTCACATGGTGCATGTCGTCTCATTGTGCATGTCATATGTTGCATGTTGCATGTCGTCGCATGTTGCATGTCGTCGCATGTTGCATGTCGTCGCATGTTGCATGTCGTCGCATGTTGCATGTCGTCGCATGGTGCATGTCGCATGTCGTCGCATGGTGCATGTCGTCGCATGGTGCATGTCATCGCATGGTGCATGTCGACGCATGGTGCATGTCGCATGTTGCATGTCGTCGCATGGTGCATGTCGTCGCATGGTGCATGTCGACGCATGGTGCATGTCACATGTCGCATGGTGCATGTCGTCGGTTGTCACATGGTGCATGTTGCATGTCGTATGTTGCATGTTGTCGTATGTCGTCGCATGCTGCATGTCATTGCATGTCGTATGTTGCATGTTGTCACATGTCGCATGTTGTTACATGTCACATGGTGTGTGTTGTATGTATGTATGTATGTATGTACTGTATATGTGTATTTTTTTATTTTATTTTACATTCAACACATTAGCCGGATGATGGGACTACTACTGTCCCATCATTGGCTAATGTGTCACTCACTGTCACTGTAGCAGGCAGAGCACGATGGGACTTGTTGTTCCATCGGACAATGCCTGCACACAGAGAGACACACACACGCACCCACCAAAGACCACCCCACCCACCGCAGCAGACCCAGCACATACCGGCACCGGCAGCAGAGCCCCGGCGCCGGCACGCACATACCGGCGCCGGCCCCCACATACCGTCGCCGGCACGCAGAGCACCGGTGCCGGCACGCACATACAGACCCCAGCGCCCGCACAATCAGATTCCCTGCCTAGCCCCGCCCGCCCCCAGCACAGCCCCGCAGGCAGCCACCAGCTCCGCCCACAGCCCAGTCACTCTTGATGAGTGACTGCTGACTGTGAGGCTGGCTCACGCCTGCTGCTGACATCACGTCAATTTCCAGAGTCTGGAAATTGACGTGACGTCGCCGGAAATAAGCGGCGGCTGCAGCCTGGGGGTCACGTGACCCGGACTCAGCCGCCGGAATAGCGCAGCTCACAGGCAAAAATGGCAACGGAAGGTATTTGCACAATTCATCAGGGGCCCCGGGGGGGGATACATTGGGGGGTTAATTGAAAGTAGTGGACAACCCCTTTAATTTTAACATTGAGAAATAGAATATCAAAAATAAAATCCAGAAAATCACATTGTAGAAATTATATAAATTTATTTGCTTTTTGCAGTGAAAAATAAGTATTTGATTCCCTACCAACCATTAAGACTGCTGGCTCCTACAGACCAGTTAGATGCTCCTAATTAACTCATTTCCTGAATTAAAGACAGCTGTCTTACATAGTCACCTTTATAATAGACTCTGTCAGGACTGAACATTTTTATTACCTTTTGTGCATTACTGCCCTTTTCCAAGATGGCGTCTTTGGTCTCATGTGCACTGTGTCTTCCTGCTATAAAACTCCACCCCAGCCTTCAGTCTGTGCTAGAGTATTCTGCCTTGCATTCAGCTCCTGACTCTGGTGACTCCCTGGCTATATACCTACTCCTGTGAACCTGTGTGGTGATCCTGCTACTCTGCTCTGAGTTCCTGCTGCATACACCAGTTTCCAGTAATCCTCCTTCATCTGCTGCTCGTGTAAGCTGTTACTGCTCTGCAAAAACCTGAGACTATTAACCAGGCCTCCCTGGTTGAGCTAAGATATTATTTGAACTGCCTTATAAGCATATCTATCTGTGTTTGGACTAAGACAAGGACTTATTCGTGTCAAGTATCCTCAAGAATAACTGTGCTTCATAGACTTTCTGCTTGATTGCATTTTCCTCTGAAGTTTCCTATTGACTGTTAAGCTGCGTTTAATATTTACATCAAGTGTCGTGGACTTGAGTTTCTCTCTGCACCTGTTTGAATCACCGTGTGATAATATAGACTTTACCACTTATAAAACTGTGTCCTGTAGTTGTCTTGTTCCATGTAAAGAGTCTCCTGAGTTATCCCCTATAATTATTACAGACTCCTGTCCACAGACTCAATTAATCAGTTAGTGTTGTGAATTCTGTTGTGGGTTCTGCTCTTAGGCTCCCTCCGGTGGTTATAAGTGGTAGTGCTGCTGTTTGTCCTTCACAACAGTCATCAGCTGCTTCCACTTTGGACGGGGCTATTTAGTCTGGCTCCTTCCTTTAGTGAGTGCCAGTTGTCCATTGTTTTCTAGGGATCCACATCTCTGCTTGGTTTCTCCTTCTGGATTGTCCAAATCATCAAAGATAAGTCCTGGCTCTGTTTTTGCAGTCCACATGCGGTGGACTTAATAGTTCTGTGAATTGCTATGTTTTTTCTTGTCCAGCTTTGTCTGTGTTAAGATTTATTCAGCCAAGTTGGAAGCTCTGGAGTCACAGAGTTACCCTCCATGCCTTTAGTTAGGTGTGGAGATTTTTGTATTCTCTGTGGTGGATTTTGTAGTATTTTTTATACTGACTGCACAGTACTCTTTCCTGTCTTTTCTTTCTAGGTAGCGTGGCCTCCTTTGCTAAATTCTGTTTTCAGTCTGCGTTTGTAATTTCCCTCTCCTCTCACAGTCAATATTTGTGGGGGGCTGCCTTTCCTTTGGGAATTTTCTCTGAGGCAAGATAGTATTCCTGTTTCTTTCTTTAGGTGTAATTAGTCCTCCGGCCGTGACGAGGTGTCTAGGGAGTGACAGGAACATCCCACAGCTACTTCTAGTTGATGTGTTAAGTTCAGGGTCTGCGGTCAGTATAGAGGCCACCTACTCCAGAGCTCGTCCATGCTGCTCCTAGGCCACCAGTTCATAACAAGTTAGACTCTAACCTCTACAACATGGGCAAGACCAAAGAGCTTTATAAGGATGTCAGGGACAAGATCATAGACCTGCATAAAGCTGAAATGGGCAACAAAACCATACGTAAGATGCTGGGTGAGAAGGCGACAACTGTTGGTGCAATAGTAAGAAAATGGAAGAAATACAAAATGACTGTCAATCGACATCGATCTGGGGCACCATGTAAAATCTCACCTCGTGGGGTATCCTTGATCATGAGGAAGGTGAGAGATCAGCCTAAAACTACACGGGGGGAACTTGTTAATGATCTCAAGGCAGCTGGGACCACAGTCACCAAGAAAACCATTGGTAACACATTTCGCGGTAAAGGTTTAAAATCCAGCAGTAACCGCAAGGTCCCCCTGCTCAAGAAGGCACATGTGCAGGTTCGTTTGAAGTTTGCCAATGAACACCTGGATGATTCTGTGAGTGACTGGGACAAGGTGCTGTGGTCAGATGAGACAAAAATTGAGCTCATTGGCATTAACTCAACTCGCTGTGTTTGGAGGAAGAGAAATGCTGCTTATGACCCAAAGAACACCATTCCCACTGTCAAGCATGGAGGTGGAAACATTATATTTTGGGGGTGTTTCTTTGCCAAGGGCATATGCTACTTCACCGCATCAATGGGAGAATGGATCAAGCCATGTACCATAAAATTCTGAGTGACAACCTCCTTCCCTCCACCAGGACATTAAAAATGGGTTGTGGCTGGTCTTCCAGCAAGACTATGACCCAAAACATACAGCCAAGGCAACAAAGGAGTTTCTCAAAAAGAAGCACATTAAGGTCATGGAGTGGCCTAGCCAGTCTCCAGACCTTAATCCCATAGAAAACTTATGGAGGGAGTTGAAGCTCCGAGTTGCCAAGCGACAGCCTCAAAATCTTAATGATTTAGAGATGATCTGCAAAAAGGAGTGGACCAAAATTCCTCCTGACATGTGCGCAAACCTCATCATCAACTACAAAAAACATCTGACTGCTGTGCTTGCCAACAAGGGTTGTGCCACCAAGTCTTATTTGCTTGAGGAACTGTGTACTTACCAGGTAATATGTATTGATTAGTTTGGAATTTGTATGATCCAGTAAGCTGTTTATGGCGCACGATCGGTGTTGTTGCGGTGTACTCAGGAATCTAAAGGGTAACCCACACGCATAGTAGAGTTGCTACTCATATGCATGTTTCTGTTAGAAGTGATAAATATCTGCACCCTGGATGTTATGCCATTTTTTTTGCTCTCTATTTTTGCTCCCTAGGACTATGTTTAAATAGTGTGGATGGAAAATAGCATATTGTGGAGTAGTTACTGACAGGATTAAAGATTATTTAACCTGAAGGCAATGCTTATGTATTCACATCCTGGGTAATATATGAATACACTGGTAGTAACTAGGCTGCAATTACGTTAGGAGCAGTTGAATATCTAATAGAGGTGCTCAGGAGCAGTTGCTTTCAGATATACAGACTAATTAAATCAATAAGGAAATACTCCTATGATAATATAGACATATATTATCAGCTACTGGTCTGCAATGACTCTAGGAGCAGTCAACTATTATAGTGTGTCTATTTTCAACTGTTTGTATAGGTAGGCATGTACACATCCTTCAGCTGACCTGTTTAAATATAATTGTCATTGGTTTAGAGGTATTATTTTATTGTTTGTGTGTAATTTTAATAAATGTAAATAGAGTTTAAAAATCATTTTTAATAAAAAAAACATGGCAATTAGTGTTGAGCGATACCGTCCGATACTTGAAAGTATCGGTATTGGAAAGTATCGGCCGATACCGGCAAAGTATCGGATCTAATCCGATACCGATACCCGATACCAATACAAGTCAATGGGACTCAAGTATCGGACGGTATCCCTGATGGTTCCCAGGGTCTGAAGGAGAGGAAACTCTGCATTCAGGACCTGAAATTACGTCACGGCTTGCTGTGATTGGTCGCGTCGCGGTCACATGGGCGGCACGCAACCAATCACAAGCCGTGACGTAATTTTAAAATGCGCGCGTTTCCTGCCTCCCGTGACGTCACGGCTTGTGATTGGTCGCGTCGCCCATGTGACCGCGACGCGACCAATCACAAGCCGGAACGTAATTTTAAAATCCTGAATGCCTAGAATTAGGCATTGAGGACCTGAAAATTACGTCACGGCTTGCTGTGATTGGTCGCGTCGCGGCCACATGGGCGGCACGCGACCAATCACAAGCCGTGACGTCACGGAAGGAAGTAAACGCGCGCATTTTAAGCAAAGAACGCTGCCCGTTCCCTCGGTGAGGTCCAGGCTGCGTCGGAGAGGTGAGTATAGCAATATTTTTTATTTTAATTCTTTATTTTACACATTAATGTTGTTTCGATACCGATACTCGATACCACAAAAGTATCGGATCTCGGTATCGGAATTCCTATACCCGCAAGTATCGGCCGATACCCGATACTTGCGGTATCGGAATGCTCAACACTAAAGGCAATTCTTGATTTAATTTGGTTTAATAACCAAATGGTCAGTATGTTTATACATTTGATGGAGTGTTGCCCACCCTATATGTAGGAGAATGGGCTGGGGTTATATGTTTACCATCTATACAGTACAGACCAAAAGTTTGGACACACCTTCTCATTTAAAGATTTTTCTGTATTTTCATGACTATGAAAATTGTACATTCACACTGAAGGCATCAAAACTATGAATTAACACATGTGGAATTATATACTTAACAAAAAAGTGTGAAACAACTGAAATTATGTCTTATACTCTAGGTTCTTCAAAGTAGCCACCTTTTGCTTTGATGACTGCTTTGCACACTCTTGGCATTCTCTTGATGAGCTTCAAGAGGTAGTCACCGGGAATGTCTTCCAACAATCTTGAAGGAATTCCCAGAGGTGCTTAGCACTTGTTGGCCCTTTTGCCTTCACTCTGCGGTTCAGCTCACCCCAAACCATCTCGACTGGGTTCAGGTCTGGTAACTGTGGTAGCTACTTTGAAGAACCTAGAATATAAGACATAATTTCAGTTGTTTCACACTTTTTTGTTAAGTATATAATTCCACATGTGTTAATTCATAGTTTTGATGCCTTCAGTGTGAATGTACAATTTTCATAGTCATGAAAATACAGAAAAATCTTTAAATGAGGTGTGTCCAAACTTTTGGTCTGTACTGTATATCTATGTATTCTATGTGTATATATCTATTCTATCTATTCTACTCTAACCTGTCAGGCTGTGATTTTACTGTTCACGGCACATAAATTGCCTACTTTTCCAAGGAGATCGGTGTGTAAAAAATTTGTTCTTTCACACATTGACTTCTATTGCGGATGTGGTCCGATTTTTGATTACAATTGTAGCATGCTGCAAGTTTTTTTTACAGTCTGATCCTGATCCGATCCGAGCTGGAAAAAAAAACACAGATGAGCATACAATGATAGAATAACATTAGTCTGAATGCAATCTGATTTTTAATCGGATTGCATTTGTCCGATTTCGTCGTCACAAGTGGGAATAAGACCTTAGAGCGTTAAACTGCCTGGAGCTGTGCAAGAGGCGCCTCAGTCTGTGAAAACTGGGTCTCGTCTATCACTTAAGCCAAGCTTCTGTGCCCGCTCGTTCGCCAGGACTTATCAGTATGTCCAATATTGGCAATTCACTGCAAAATAGGATGTACCGGTACATCCAATATCAATAAGGGGGTTAAATATTAACACTTTTTTGTGTATAAAAAATTATAAATAATTTAAAAAGGATTGATATTTTCCATTTTCATAAAATAGCGAGAACAGCTGATGAAATTTGCCATGAAAACCTAGTATACTGATTGCTCACAGTAGGTCTGCAGCAAAAGTAGGTGGTGTGAAGACATTAGATTATATCTTAATTACCCAGACGACTATGTTTAGCAAACCAAGAACAATTGACTTTTTATCTGTATGTTGGCTTTTGGATTTAAGTGTTGATTTCTGGTTGGGCAAGAAAACAGACTTTTGTTTGTGTAAGTCTGGAATATTGACTTGTAAGCTGATATTTGATATAACATAGTGTGCTCTTATCCTTGATGGAAAGTGAGGTCTACTGATATGCTAATTATGTATTGTCTAGCCCAGATAGTTTGTTGATTTTTAAAACGGAGGAGGAAAATCTATGCAAATAGATTACATGTTCAAAAGGGGCGACTTAAGGTACCTTCACACGAAGCGACGCTGCAGCGATAGCGACAACGATGCCGATCGCTGCAGCGTCGCTGTTTTGTCGCTGGAGAGCTGTCACACAGACCGCTCTCCAGCGACCAATGATGCCGAGGTCCCCGGGTAACCAGGGTAAACATCGGGTTGCTAAGCGCAGGGCCGCGCTTAGTAACCCGATGTTTACCCTGGTTACCAGCGTAAAAGTAAAAATAACAAACAGTACATGCTCACCTGCGCATCCCCCGGCGTCCGCTTCCTGTACTGTGTGAGCGCCGGCCCTAACAGCAGAGCGGTGACGTCACCGCTGTGCTTTTACTTTCACTTTAGGGCCGGCGCTCAGTCAGAGCAGGAAGCGGACGGCAGGGGACGCGCAGGTGAGTATGTACTGTTTGTTTTTTTTACTTTTACGCTGGTAACCAGGGTAAACATCGGGTTACTAAGTGCGGCACTGCGCTTAGTAACCCGATATTTACCCTGGTTACCAGCGTAAAACATCGCTGGTATCGTTGCTTTTGGTGTCAAACCTGACGATACACGCCGGTCTGACGACCAAATAAAGTTCTGAACTTTATTCAACGACCAGCGATATCACAGCAGGATCCAGATCGCTGCTGCGTGTCAAACACAACGATATCGCTAGCCAGGACGCTGCAACGTCATGGATCGTTGTCGTTCTCGTTGTAAAGTCGTTTCGTGTGAAGGTACCTTAAGTCATCACCATTCTTCCCCTTATCTGTGAGGGTGGACTGAAGGACACTGGGTAAATCTAAAAATAAGTTACATGCCACTATATAAAGAGACTTTTTTTTCTGGTCAGTGTGACTCTTCAGGATCTCCGCTTAGGGTACAATGGACCTGGCTGGTAGAACACAGGACTGCTTCAGTGACCATCACTGAAACCCCAGAGACATCTTAAAGAATCCAGGTTGGGACAATCAGTTCACCTGGCCACATACCTCACTGCTCTCTGTTAGCTTCCTAAGCTCGTGGTTACCTCCTCTCTGTGGGGGCCTGCCAAAAGTGAGGAGCCACTGGTGGGGGTGTGCGACACTGGAAGCAGCTCCAATTCTGGTGAGTCAGCGGAAGGGTGAGACTCTGTAATTTCCACCATCTTGCGTGTTTGCTGGGACTGTTCTGCACGCTATTATGTGTTGGTAGTTCAATAAATTATTGCCACATTGTTTTACCATCACCCTGTGTTGCCTGAGTAGTGTTCTGCCCACATTGAAAGGAGTTCTGTGGGACAATCACTGGTCCGCGCGGTCCCGGCTAGCGGATCTGGGTGCCCACCAATCCCCTGTATCTCCACAGGCGGGATCTGCTCGCATGTATCTGATGTAATTCTTCCCTTCTGGATATTTGCAATAGTATAAGGGAGGATGAAGTTTAGAATCAAAGTGTCAACGCATTTTGTTGGAAACTGTAAAGTGATATTGATATGTGGAAAGTGTCACGGAGGACTGCTGACAGCGTCAATTCAGCTAATTGGTGCTGCTCACCGTATCATGCGCTGGGATTAGATATGTGGACTGTATCACAAGATAGGATTACATACGCAGACTGTATCATGCTGGGATTAGTTATACAGCATGTATGACACAGAATGAGAGAGAATCACAGAGGATGGGATTATATACATGGAGCATACCACACAGGATGGGGTTAGATACACAGAGTGCATCATACTGGTTGGGATTAGATACAGGGCTCAGCATAGTGTATTCCACATGATGGGAGTAGATACAGGTCTCAACAGAGTGTATCACATGATGGAATTAAGTATAGGGATCAGCAAAGTGTATCACATAATGGAGTTCAATACAGGGTTCAGAAAACTGAATCACACATGATGACATTAGATGAAAGAGCTCAGCAGACAGCGCCATACATGATGGGATTAGATGCAATGCTCAGCAGACCGTGTCACTCATGATGGGATTAGATGCATGGCTCAGCTCAGTTAATGCAATGCCTCGTTCAGATGTCTGTATGAAAAGATTTGTGAGTCAGACTTTATTTCTGATGCACTTGCAAATGCAGCAGTAATCTTTTTTCAAATGTCCCTGTGCACGCGTTTCGTGGACATCTTGTCCACTTCCTCAGGTACATAGCTTCAGGTACAAGGCTACTGTATGTACCTGAGAAAGTGGACAGGACATCCACGAAACACGTAGTTTTATAGCCCTGAATAAAGTAGGCAATTCTTCTGAACTCTGTGATTCCCTTGCCTGATTTTAGAGAGGAGCTCGGAATTGTCAGCATCTTGAATATCCTATCCAGAATTTCTTAAAGCCCTTTGTGACATTTCTGTTACGGACACATCCTGATTGGGGGAATGCAAAAAATTGTATATCTGTTTAGTGAGCCCCGATGGTGTCACCGGGCCCTCTCTTACTTTGCTGATCTTCTGATACCATATTGTAACAAAATTATTATTTGCATATGCCGATGATACTTCCATAGTCATAGTTGCCCTAGGCTTTTGTAGTCCTTTTTGAGTGTTTGGACCATCATTAAGTTGTTCCCTTTTAAGGCATAACAAAAAAAATATTAAGAGTTTATAAAGTGATTTTTCTGTGATTTTTTTCATTTATTTTTGTGGATATATCTGTCAAACATGTTTCGTTTTTGCTGATTTATCTGCTCCAGATCTAGCAGTTCTCTAAATGCTAAGCTCTATATAAACCGCCCACACCAAATATTGGCAACTTTCTGTGTACACTGTGCATAGGCAGAAAGCTGCCAATCAGTAGTGGGGGTGATTTTATACAGAGCTTACGATAATGGAGGATTAAATTACAGTAGGTTTACAGCAAGGAGCCCAGTAAGTGGAATCCAGGGTCCCTGGAATTAGAGTCTATGTCTCTTGTTCTCAGATTAGGTGGCAAAAACCTGGTGACAAATTCCCTTTAAAAGAAAATCTATACATATACTGTATAATTATCATATATCACTGTTGCCAGTTCCACTATACCAGGAATAAATAATACCTACACACTATACAAAGACCAATATTATCAAAATTACCACTTTACAAGGCCAAAATATACTGTGACATGATGACTACTGCTATTACCACAACATGCTGAATACATCACTACAGAGTTTGCAAATTTGAGTTTTAACATTTCCAGCATCATTCTCACCTATTCACAATCTACACATACTCCCCATCCTGTATGAACCTGTGTCATTACTATAATTACATCCTTCCCCCAAAAAAATGCTACAAAGTGTTCCAAATAAAGAATGCCTCTAAAAATAATATAATCCAATGGAAAGTACGGTAATAATGGCTCCACTATGCTATCTAGAAAGTAGTAAGTTCCCCATTTTCCTTTTTTCCCCAACAGTAATAATGGCCGATGCGCTACTTTGAAGGTTATAATGCCGCAAGTGCTCCCTTCAAGTATTAATGATCTTCGAATGTGTCCTTAAAGTAACAATGCCCCCTAAAAAGTAATCATGTCCAACATGCTGCATTAAAAAGTAATAATTCCCCAGTTGCCCACTTTAAAAGTAGGAATGCCACCCGAGTACCCAAATAAAAACTAATAATGCCCATATTCAAAACAAATAAGGTTGATGGTTCCCTAGAGAATTAGTGCCCCTAAGCAGTGGTGTACATATCACAGGGACTACTAATAAATATATAAAAAAAATAAATAAAACAATATTTGTCAGAGTAGGTGAGGGTCATTAAAGGCATACCCTGCAACTTTTTAAGGCATGGAAAAGGACATGTATTGTATCACACAGTAAATTTGCCTTTATTGAAGCCTCTTATTGTTCTCACCCAATACAATACCACTTTCATGGCCCTAATAGAGTATGATGTTTCTAAAAATGCCTTCCACAAATGGTATAATGCCTCCCACATGCACAATATGTTGGTCTCACAGTGCCCCCAGTATGATGCCCCCATAGTGCCAACACTGTACGATGCTGCAACAGGATGATGTTCATACTGTGCCCCAAATGCATTACATTGCTACCATAGCCCCCCATCACAATATGATGCTGCCACACTGACACTGCAGGCTACAAGACGGAGACTAGTAAGGCAGGGAAATGTGATTCCTTGTTGTATCACAGGATTGAACTATTTTGGCATCATGTTGATGGTAATTTGGTAGTAGGGCGATAAAGAGGGTTCACACCCTCTGTCTGATAAATTACCGTATGTGCTGTGGTTTCTATTGACGGTGTCATTTGAAGAGTTAAACTGGCTCCAATTACAGTTGCCAGGAGCACATCTCAGTATGAAGCTGGCACACATTCAGAGCCTTCTAAATACCACTTTTTTCAACTTCCAACCTACATATTCAGCAGATATCAGAAAGGAGATGAGCGAACATAGTTATAAACCGGTCAGTCATTTTTTATTTACTATATACTGTACACGGACGGTTGGTTTTGGCAATTGCTTCCTTTTTTGTCTAACAGATACTACAAGATGTATTCTTCACAGTTAAGCATATCAAAATATATTTTACACTTGTTAATAAAACATATTCTCTAGAAATCTGTATATTTTATTGCCTATGACTTCAGAGATTTTTGATGTGAATGCTATACATCTTAATTTGTAGCACCCACAGGAAATGTAATTGAAAAATAGCTTTAATGTGTTTTAACTTAGTCTTCATCTTCTATAGTGATGTCATTACCAGGAGCACATGTGGTCATCAAAGACGTACATTCATCTCATACTCTCAAATTCTACAGAAGAAAGAAATATCTGTTAGATTATCTGCAAGGTTACAACACGAGTCTCTTTTCTATGTTTTGTAAGCTGTAGCTACAAAGAAGACCTTGTCTGTATTTAAATACTATGTTTAATACTATTGTAATAAGCTTGGCAGGATATCTGCAACTTGGTTCCTAAGTCAAATTGGATTCCTTTGAAAAAATAATGACTGGAAATGTGATGAAGTTGAGCAGATCGACAATAAATGTAAATAAAATGATGATATTACAAGGGGCTAATTAGGATATCATTTGAAAAAACAACCAGCAGACTGTTAGGGCTAGCGGAACGCACCTAATGAATATATAGATTTTATTATGATAGATGCGTTCGCAGCCCGGGGTCCACCGTGCAGGAGAACCTGCTGCCAGCAAATAGCGGAACTAAATGGCGGTGTTAGCTAACTCTGTTACTTCACAGAGCAGCCGTGAACTCAAAGCACTGCGCCCTGTTAAACTCCACAGAGGCACAGGCTAACTGTCTAAACAAGAACAGTCAGTGGTCATGCATGCACACGAAACTCCTCGCCGGAGGTGCCAGCATTCTAGGGGCTTCTTTCAGCCAGATCCCTGAATACCCAAGCATACAAACTCCTCGCCGGAGGTGCCAGCATTCTAGGGGCTTATTTCAGCCAGGTCCCTGAACACACTCATACAAGACCACACTGGCGCAAAGTACATACAGTAAATAAAGAGCAATACTAGCGCATGGCCGTGCGGCCATGTGAGCCTTAAATAGTTGCAGCACGTACAGGACCTTCCTGGAAGGACCAATGAAAGGCTGCCACAGAGCGTGAGCACCTACAGGACCTTAGCTGCAGTGTCTGATCATGTGACCCTCGATCTCCACTGAGAGATCTTACTCTGGGCATGCTCAGAACGAGAAAAGTAGGACTTAGTCCCAGAAGCGTCTGCTCGCCGCTGCCCAGCACTGACTTCAATGGCAGAAGCAGGAAAAGCAGCAGTAACTCTCTGTACAGAGCCAGACTGAGCGAGACGCTGGGACCGACGTCTCTGTTGAGCAGACTCCACTACGGCAGGAGAAGAATGGGAGACCGCAGCGGAGATGGCCCGAGATTCCCCCTGTGCAGAGATGGGAACTCAACCCCTAACATGGCCCCCCCTCCTTGGACCTCGCTACGCTCGAAGGCAGCAATGAGCTGTGGAGCCCGAATGCGCTCAGCAGGCTCCCAGGACCTATCCTCAGGACCGTAACCCTTCCAGTCCACCAAATAAAATTTTTTGCCACGAACCACCTTGCACCCAAAATAGCGTTCACCTCGTAATCGTCCATAGACGAACCTGATGTCCCGGCAGATGACTCGGAAAACCGGGACATGTATACAGGTTTCAAGAGGGACACATGAAAGGTGTCGGTGATACCCAGGCATGGCGGAAGGGCTAAACGATAGACCACAGGGTTAACCTGTTCGAGGACCTTGAAAGGACCCAAGTAGCGAGGTGCGAACTTAGTGGACTCAACATGCAGCCTGATGTTACGGGCGGAGAGCCACACTAAGTCGCCAGGAGCAAAGGTCGGAGCGGGGCGCCGATGTGCATCGGCAGAGGACCTCATTCTCTCCTTGGAGGCCTGAATGGCATCCTGAGTGTGGTCCCAAATATCCCGTGCTTCCACAGCCCAGTCTGCCACACTGGAGTCGGCAGAAGACACGGGCATAGGCACAGGTACCCACGGATGCTGACCATAGTTGAGGAGGAATGGGGTTTGTCCAGTGGAGTCGGCTACCGCATTGTTCAGCGCAAACTCTGCCCATGGTAGCAAGGATGCCCAGTCATCCTGCCTGGCTGAGACAAAATGTCGCAGATATGTGACCAAGGTCTGATTGGCCCTCTCTTCCAATCCATTAGTCTCGGGATGATATGCGGAAGAGAGATTTAACTCAATGCTGAGAAGACGACAAAGCTCTCTCCAGAACTGAGACGCAAACTGGGGACCCCGGTCACTGACAATTTTGTCTGGCATACCGTGTAGGCGGAAGATGTGCTTTATGAACAACGCTGCCAAAGGCTCGTGCCGAAGGTAACCGTGGAAGCGGCACCAAATGCACCATTTTGGAAAAATGATCAGTGATAACCCAAATGATGGTACAGCCCCGAGACTTGGGCAAACCCACCACAAAGTCCATCCCGACCATCTCCCAGGGCCTGTCTGCCACCGGCAATCGATAGAGTAACCCAGCTGGCCATTGTCGAGGAGACTTATTTTTGGCGCAGGAGACACACGCCTGAATATAATCCCTGACATCACGGACCATATGTGGCCACCAGTACGTCCTTGCCAACAGCTCAGATGTCCTTTTTGTCCCAAAATGTCCACCCACCCTGGACGAATGAGCCCACGAGAGAACCTCCGGTCGCAAACTAACGGGTACAAAAGTCTTGCCCGGAGGCACAGACTCTAGCGAAACCGGAGCTACGGTTCTCAGACTTTCAGTAGGGACAATAAGCCGAGGCTCCTCTTCCTCCTCCACAGATGACACAACGGAGCGAGAGAGAGCGTCGGCACGAATGCTCTTCTCCCCCGAAAGAAAATGGAGGGTGAAATGGAACTGGGAGAAGAACAAGGACCATCTAGCCTGACGAGAATTTAACCGCTGGGCTGTCTGCAGGTACACCAAATTTTTATGGTCTGTGAAGACTTGGAAAGGAAAACGAGCTCCCTCCAAGAGATGTCTCCACTCCGAGAAAGACAACTTCATGGCCAGCAACTCCCTGTCCCCAATGGAATAATTCCTCTCTGCTGGTGAGAAGGTCTTAGAAAAGAAGAAGCAAGGATGCTTCTGACCCTGAGCATCTTTTTGGAAGAGGACTGCTCCAGCAGCAACAGATGAGGCATCCACCTCCATGATAAATGGTTTGTCTACATTGGGGCGATGTAGGATGGGAGCGCTAGCGAAGTGTGACTTTATGGAATTAAAGGCCTTGGAGACCTCCTCAGACCACAATTTGGGATTTGCTCCCTTCTTGGTAAGGGCAACCAAGGGAGCTACCAAAGTTGAGAAGTGTGGAATGAACTGTCGATAGTAGTTAATGAACCCCATAAAGCGCTGCACCGCTTTAAGAGAATGGGGTTCCTGCCAGTCCATCACAGCCTGTAGCTTGGCAGGATCCATAGCCAAACCCTGGGCAGAGATGATATAACCAAGAAATGGCAAGGACTCCTGCTCAAACACACACTTCTCCAACTTGGCGTAGAGGGAGTTTGCCCGTAAGAGGTAAAAGACTTTGCGAACATCTCTCCGATGGGAGTCAATATCTGGAGAGTAGATGAGAATATCATCCAGATAGACTACGACCGATGTGGTGAGCATATCCCGGAAGATATCGTTCACAAAGTCTTGGAAAACGGCTGGGACATTACAGAGCCCGAAGGGCATCACCAGATACTCATAGTGCCCATCCCTGGTGTTAAAAGCCGTCTTCCATTCGTCCCCCTCACGGATAAGAATCAGGTTGTAAGCACCCCGCAGATCTAATTTTGTAAATACCCTTGCTCCCCGTAGCCTATCAAAAAGCTCAGATATCAGGGGTAATGGGTACTTGTTCTTAACGGTGATGGTGTTAAGACCCCTGTAATCTATACATGGACGCAGTTCCCCATTCTTCTTCTGAACAAAGAAGAACCCAGCCCCAGCAGGCGACACTGACTTCCTGATGAACCCTCTTGCCAGATTCTCTTGGATGTACTGGGACATAGCCTCCATCTCCGGGAGAGGTAACGGATAAACTTGACCCCGGGGAGGCTCAGCACCAGGCAAGGTGTCAATAGGACAGTCATAGGGGCGGTGAAGCGGAAGGGTCTCCGCCGCCTTTTTGGAGAACACGTCCG
Source organism: Ranitomeya variabilis (assembly GCF_051348905.1). Classification (NCBI taxonomy): domain Eukaryota; kingdom Metazoa; phylum Chordata; class Amphibia; order Anura; family Dendrobatidae; genus Ranitomeya; species Ranitomeya variabilis. The sequence goes on along the minus strand of NC_135232.1, from coordinate 828,638,094 downwards.
CATGAGACCAGTATTGCTTGGGGAGAGAGGATAGATCTGCGGGTACCTCTGTAGTAGCAACCTGAACGCACTCCCTTTGACACCTACCCTCACAAGACTCAGCCCATCCCAAAATTCTGACTGAGGACCACTCGATATGTGGAGAGTGGTACCGTAACCAAGGTATCCCCAACAGGACCTCATCAATTCCCTCAGGTATGACGATCAGAGATATTGTCTCCTGATGGGATGGCGACATGGACAGAGTAAAAGGAATGGTCTGGTGAGTTATCTGTGAGGGCAGTGTCGACCCATTCACCACTCGTACCGTAACTGGTTGCGCTAGCATAACCAGGGGTATTGCGTGACGCTGGGCAAAGGCGGAAGACATAAAATTGCCCTCCGCCCCAGAATCCACGCAGAGCTCTACTGAGTGGGAAGATGAGCCAAAAGTAATTGTCCCCTTAAAGGACAATTTTGAAGCAAACGTCGCCGTATCTAGTGTACCTCCACCGACTACCACTAGAGGCTGACGTCTCCTCGACCGCTGGGAACATCTGGTGGCAAGATGTCCAGACTGCTGGCAAACATGACAGGTCTTGGGTGCCCAAGCGGTCCGGGACTTAGAACCCGCTCGTGACACCTCCCTGGACTCATGTGACTCAGGAACCAGGACCGGAGATTCCAGAGGTTTGGCGAAGGTGGGAGCCAGCCGAAATCTCTGCTTACACTGGGCTCACTCTAACCTCCGCTCGTTAAAACGGAGGTCAGTACGGGTTGAGACAGCTATTAACTCCTCCAGTGTGGCTGGAATCTCCCTAGTGGCCAGAGCGTCCTCAACGTGATCAGCCAGCCCCCTCCAAAATATGGGGATAAGGGCTTTATCCGACCACTCCAGCTCTGAAGCTAAAGTTCGGAAACGGATGGCAAATTGGCTGACCAAGGACTCACCCTCAGTTAATGCCAGCAGTTGGAGCGCCATATCATGGGTGACTTGGGGTCCTAGGAAGACCTGTTTCAGAGTGCTCAGAAACAACGGAGCACTCTGCACCACACGATCGTCTCGCTTCCACAGCGGCGTAGCCCATTCCAACGCCCTGTCCGACAAGAGGGACACAATAAATCCCACCTTAGCCCGCACTGTGGGAAAACGTGCAGCCAGTAGCTCGAGGTGAATAGAGCACTGACTCATGAATCCCCTACAAGATCTGCTTTCTCCAGAAAATGTTTCTCGCAGCGGGAGGCGCGAAAATGTCGGAACAGGGGTGGCAGTGGACAAGATTGCTGCAGCCACGCTAGCAGCCTGTACAGCAACTGCGGAAATATCCACAGCTGAGGTTGAGCTCTCGAGAGCCGCCAACCTACCTTCCAGCTGCTGGATATACCGCAAAGATTGCTGTATGTCCGCCATTTACTAGCCAGACCCTGGCGCTAGTATTATGTTAGGGCTAGCGGAACGCACCTAATGAATATATAGATTTTATTATGATAGATGCGTTCGCAGCCCGGGGTCCACCGTGCAGGAGAACCTGCTGCTAGCAAATAGCGGAACTAAATGGCGGTGTTAGCTAACTCTGTTACTTCACAGAGCAGCCGTGAACTCAAAGCACTGCACCCTGTTAGACTCCACAGAGGCACAGGCTAACTGCCTAAACAAGAGCAGTCAGTGGTCATGCATGCACACGAAACTCCTCGCCGGAGGTGCCAGTATTCTAAGGGCTTATTTCGGCCAGGTCCCTGAATACCCAAGCATACAAACTCCTCGCCGGAGGTGCCAGCATTCTAGGGGCTTATTTCAGCCAGGTCCCTGAACACACTCATACAAGACCACACTGGCGCAAAGTACATACAGTAAATAAAGAGCAATACTAGCGCATGGCCGTGCGGCCATGCGAGCCTTAAATAGTTGCAGCACGTACAGGACCTTCCTGGAAGGACCAATGAAAGGCTGCCACAGAGCGTGAGCACCTACAGGACCTTAGCTGCAGTGTCTGATCATGTGACCCTCGATCTCCACTGAGAGATCTTACTCTGGGCATGCTCAGAACGAGAAAAGCAGGACTTAGAAGCGTCTACTCGCCGCTGCCCAGCACTGACTTCAATGGCAGAAGCAGGAGAAGCAGCAGTAACTCTCTGTACAGAGCCAGACTGAGCGAGACGCTGGGACCGATGTCTCCGCTGAGCAGACTCCACTGCGGCAGGAGAAGAATGCGAGACCGCAGCGAGGTGGCCCGAGATTCCCCCTGTGCAGAGACGGGAACTCGACCCCTAACACAGACCTTTTACTGTATGTATCTTTATACCTCTATTCTGCAATTAAAAGTAATAGGTTTACTAGGTGGGAAAAATTAACAGTCGTTTCATCCAATTACATAAGTACATAAGGTACTTTCACATGCAAAGCGCCATGGAATAAATGGCACTATAAAAATGTATAATAATAATAATAATAATAAAAATAATAACACTGGAAAAATCCTAAAGTTGCCAGTTCATTTATATAGGGTAGAGAAGGAAATCTAAGGAGAGCAAAAAGTAAATGGAAGAAATATAACCCCCCAGAAACCTAAAGAGATGAAAGTAAAAGGAACTGGTAAGGAAAATAAACAGACTCAATGCAGAAATTCAACTATTGTTTACCATGAAAGGTAAAACCCTTAGAGGAAAGGGAGGGAACTCCTAAGCCCAAGTCTACCTAGAGTTATAGCCAACAAGGAAGTGCAGTGAAGGATGAACATATAAAACCCAACCCAAAATGTGATTCAGCAGTCCAAAACGGGAAGATGGAAATCACCTGGGGAGTAGCACACCAGGAAGGGGAACAAATACAATTGGAACCATCACATCAGCATTTGGACAGAGAAATAAAAGGCAATATCTCAGCAGACAGGGAAACTGACCACGCAGCAACAGGTCAGCGGATCGAATTACCAAACTGAGCCATGACGTGTATGTATGTGAACTGTGTATGCAACATGTCTCTGCATATACAGTGGGGAACATAAGTGTTTGATACACTGCCGATGTTGCAAGTTTTCCCACCTACAAAGAATGGAGAGGTCTATAATTTTTATCGCAGGAACACTTCAACTGTGAGAGACATAGTCTTTCAAAAATAATCCAGAAAATCACATTTAATGATTTATACTTAATTAATTTGCATTTTATTGCATGAAATAAGTGTTTGATACAATAAAAAGAGAGCTTAATGTTTGGTACAGAAACCTTTGCAATTACAGAGGTCACACATTTCCTGTAGTTCTTGGCCAAGTTTGCACACACTGCAGCAGAAATTTTGGTTCACTTCTCCATACTGACCTTCTCCAGATCTCTCAGGTTTCGGGGCTGTCGTTCAGCAACATTGAGTTTCAGCTCCCTCATATTTTCTAATGGGTTCAGGTCTGTAGACTGGCTAGGCCACTCCAGGACCTTGAAATGCTTCTTACGGAGCCACTACTTAGTTGCCCTGGCTGTGTGTTTCAGGTCATTGTTATGCTGAAAGACCCAGCGACGATCCATTTTCAATAGTCTTTCTAAAGGGAAGGAGATTGTTAGCCAAAATCTTGCAATACATGACCTCATCCATCTTCCTTTCAATATGGTGCAGTCATCCTGTCCCCTTTGCAGAAAACCACCCCCTTCCTCCTCCTCCAAACATGGGGAGTGATGTAGATGCCAAAAAGTTCTATTTTGGTATCTGAACATATGCCTCACATGCCTCCACTGAATCATTCAGATGGTTACTGGCGAGCTTTAAATGGGCCTGGACATGTGTTGGCATGAGCAGGGGGACCTTGTGTGCCCTGAAGGACTTTAATCCATCACGGCGCAGAGTGTTACTAACCATAATGTTTGAGACTGTAGTCCTTGCTCTCTTCAGGTCATTGAGCAGATCCTCCCATGTAGTTCTGGGCTGATTCCTGACCTTTGTCAGAATCAGCTTTACTCCACAAAGTGAGTTCTTGCATGGAGCCCCAGACCAAGGAAGATTGACAGTAATCTTGTGTTTCTTCCATTTTCTAATAATTGTGCCAACAATTGCTGCCTTCTCACCAACCTGCTTGCCTATTGTCTTGTAGCCCATCCCAGCATTGTGCAGGTCTACAATTGGAACGCCGGCCAGGGCCGTGGGGCACTCGGTACCGGGTCCGGTATTTAAAGGGTTGTGTCACGGTGGCAGAGACCCAGTCCGTGGCCCTGGGCACCCATGTAAAAGGGAAAGGTCTTTAAAGGGTTTTGTGAATAAAGTTTGTTCGTGACGCCACCTGTGGTATTCGATCAGGGGTGACCGATGCTGCTTAAAGGGGTCCTCTGGGGTGATGTTATGGCAGCTGGGATGGAATAACTTCCCACAAGTAAAGCTGGGTCCCCAGGGCTCCCGGTATGTAAATGAAGATGGTGGGTGGTGCAGTAAGAAACGGAGGACACAGGTTTGCATTCTCTTTACCTGGTTTACTGAAGAATTCAAGCAGCCAAAGTCCAGGGCACCAGATCACAGGTACAGGTAGGGTCCGGCTGGCCTGGAAGCGAGTTGAGAGTCCCCTTTACCAGGTGGAGTTAGAAGCCTTCCCTCTAGCGCTGTGGTGTAGTCCCTTGCTGCCTGTGGCTTCTGTCAAGGTCCTCACTGTTCTCTCTGTACTCCTTGAAGGTAGGACACTAACCCGTATGACAGGTGGCTCGAGCCTTTTTACAGGATCTCTATCATGATCAGGGCTCTATGCGCCACTGTGTCGCCGGGTTTTAGGGCGGACAGGTGACGTGTAGTCCAGCTGTCCTCTCGGTTTCTGCTGTGAGTCTTGGAGTCCCTCACACCTCGGTCTTCCGGCTACCGGTGTCTGCGCTCTGCAGGGAGGTAGCTCATTCACAGCTATTCTCCCCAGTTCTCACTCTCCTGCGCTTCACTTCTCCTACATGCTCTCTACAATCCGTTCGTCTTTTCTCTTTACCTCTTTCTAGGAGCTGCAGTGCTTCTCGTGGCTGCACGGCCCCTCAGCTTCCTTCTCCTCTGTCTCTCTGACAGGAACTGCTAACTTTCCCTCCAGACCAGAATATATATAGGGGAGCCACCCACAAGCTGGATCAGAGCTCCTCCATCTGGCCTGAAGTGTGAACATGTTGTATGCTTGTGTGTACCTAATAGAGAAGATCCTTCCTCTCTTCCAAGTGTAACATCACTCTCCCCGTGAGGAAAGCAATGCCACTGTAACAACCAGAAACCTGGGGTGTCACACAATATTCTCCCTGGTGTCCTTAGACAGCTCTTTTTAATCTTGGCCATGGTGGAGAGGTTGGAGTGTGATTGATTGACTGTGTGGACAGGTGTCTTTTATACAGGTAACGAGTTCAAACCGGTGCAATAATACAGGTAATGAGTGCAGAGTAGGAAGACTTCAAAAAGAAAAACTAATAGGTCTGTGAGAGCCAGTATTCTTGCTGGTTTGCAGGTGATCAAACAATTATCTCATGCAATAAAATGCAATTTAATTATTTAAAAATCATATAATGTGATTTTCTGGTCTCTCACAGTTGAAGTGTATTGTACCTACGATAAAAATGACAGAGCTCTGCATTCTTTGTAGGTATGAAAACTTGTGTATGTAGGTGATTTGTGTATATATGTAACACTGGTGGACACAAACAGAAGAAGGCCCCTATGCAAGGATGATATATGGGCCCTATGAGGTCTAGTAGCTCATCGTAATGCAAAATTCCACCTGTTTTGGAGGTAGAAATGGGCCCCCTTAACTCTTGGATCCCTGTGCGTCTGCACAGATTGCACCAATAACATGTCTGCCCCTTTTATGTGATCTGTGTATTCAGCATTCCTCTGTATGTATGTAATTTGTGTATGTATGGGCTTCATATATGAATATGTCTGTATGTAGGTGCTCCGCATTTGCATGTGTCTTTACGTAGGTGCACGACATATGCATGTGTCTGTATGTAGGTGCTCCGTGTATGCATGTGTCTGATGTAGGTGCTCCGTGTATGCATGTCTGTATGTAGGTGATCCACATGTGCATGTGTCTGTATGTAAGTGCTCCATGTACGCAGGGGCAGACACTGACAGTGTGGGGCCCCTGTGCAAGACATGTGTCTGGGCCCCCTGCCTTTTATAGCGACAAAACTATAGCTATATATATATATCTGTGTGTATATGTATATATATGTATATTCACACACATATACATGTATATATATTACATAGAATGCTTTATTATGTATATTGCCGTCACTTACAGGATCAGTATACAGACGGGTCAGTATACAGGAGGGGAAGTATACAGGAGCGGCAGTATACAGGATGGGCAGTATACAGGAGCAGTATACCGGCGCAGTATGCAGGAGGAGCAGTATACAGGAGGGGCAGTATACAGTACATCATTGCTTTCTCCCCCACCACCCCCATCATCCCCATCATTGCCCTTTCCACCACGGTCATCATTGCTTCCTCCCCCACATCATTGTCCTTTCCACCACCTTCAGCATTGCTTCCTCCCCCACCATTGCCCTTTCCACCATTACCATCATTACCTCCTCTCCATCACCTCCATCATTGCCATCCACACACACACACGTCACTTCTCTGCACGTTCCTGGCAGCCACATACACAGACACACACAGCACCACTCACCTCTCCGCACATTCCTGGGCAGTTGCAGCATTTTCGTTGCTGGCAGCTTTCTCTCTGGCACAGCTGCGAGCTGAATGATGATGTCATCCAGCAGCGCTGCTGTATCCAGGGCTGCCACTAAGAATTTCGGGGCCCCATACTGGCAAAATATTCAGTGCCCCCTTGAGACTCCGCCCAGGCTCCACCCCAGCCCCGCCTCCACCCCTCAAACTGTCCACAGTCCCACCGCTCTCACTTGGAAAAACTCCACTTGTCACCAATCACACATTAAGGGCTCATGCATACATTGAGTATTTGGTGAGTTTTTTATCCCAGTATTTGTAAGCCAAAACCAGAGTGGGTGATAAATGCAGAATTGGTGCAAATGTTTCTATTATGTTTTTCCTCTGACCGCTCCAATCCTGGTTTTGGCTTACAAATACTGGGATAAAAACTTACAAAAAACTGAATGTGTGCATGAGGCCTAATAGTTCCCATCACCAGATCACACACATAGCCAGCAGCTTTTGTTTTGGCCAAAAGATTTTTCTAATCTGCCACCACAGCAAGGTAGACTCTTTTGGCCGGGCTCTACTTTACGCTGAAACCTATATAGAAAAGAAATACCAAAAAATATTTAATGATTAACCAATCAGTAAATCTTACTAATAGATATAAACCTCAAAAAAATATTCACTGATTCAATAAATAATTTAATTAAATCATTTTATTTATTAATATAAGAGGCATATGACACAATATACAATAAAAACAATATTTTATTAAGATAAATTGTTCTTATCATCTATTTATTAGTGTTATATTGTTACAAATATTTTTTGCGTTCATAGATGATAAGTGCATAAAAGAACAATAGTTAATTATATTAATTAAATACTATAAAGTGCAAAGTGCAATGTGCAAAAAGTGATTAAAAAACAGGTGAAATTAAAGTGACATAAAAATTATATATTTATATAACAGAATTACATAATTTGATGTTTCATGTGGTAGACATGCACTGTGTCCATAAAGATTCCCATTGTATTGATCAAAAAGATATATAATAACAGGCAAATAGATCAATGGCTGCACTCAACTGTACTTAAGCAAGGAAATGTGCGATACATGAAATGTGAATAGCATAATGGCTTGTGAAATCTATGAAAAAACACGAGATGCTTATCACAAGATTTGGCCAAAAAATGTGAGCCCATCCACCAAACGTCAAGGTAATCTCAGATCGGATGGGTCCCTGACCTGACTGCTTAGTGTGAACACTTACCTATGGCTAATAACATGGTAAAGCCTGCATTTATAGGAAGGTCAGAACCAACTGTGTTTGGATGTAATTAAAATCACAGCATGGTGAAGGGCGGGGCGTTCAAGTCAGAAAAAGCAATACATAGTAAATATAGAAAAACTGACTGAACAGCCATCTAGTCTGAACTGGTGCATAACCAAAAAAGTCTTACATAGCAAATAGATCAATGGCTGCACTCAACTGTACTTAAGCAAGGAAATGTGCGATACATGAAATGTGAATAGCTTAATGGCTTGTGAAATCTATGAAAAAACACATGAGATGCTTAGCACAAGATTTGGCCAAAAAATGTGAGCCCATCCACCAAACGTCAGACTAGATTGCTGTTCAGTCAGTTTTCCTATATTTACTAATAACAGGCAATGAAGTGAATGAAAAGCAATGATTATAATTACACATATATATAAATATATATTAATGTACCCATATATACATGATTGTAAATATATGTGTGTGCATGACACACACACATACAACAACACATACATGCATGTCATGATTCTCAATGGCGAGAGAACATAGCCCAGCATATATGAGAACTAGCTCTTGGAAGATGGAAACTATACTGACCATGAACTAAACCTGCCGCACAACTAGAAGTGGCCGGGTAGCATGCCTACGTTTTTTTATCCCTAGATGCCCAGCGCCAGCCGGAGAACTACCTAATCCTAGCAGAGGAAAAGACAGTCCTGGCTCACCTCTAGAGAAATTTTCCCAAAAGGCAGACAGAGGCCCCCACATATATTGGCGGTGATTTTAGATGAAATGACAAACGTAGTATGAAAATAGGTTTAGCAAAAATCGAGGTCCGCTTACTAGATAGCAAGAAGACAGAAAGGGCACTTTCATGGTCAGCAGAAAACCCTATCAAAACACCATCCAGAAATTACTTTAAGACTCTAGCATTAACTCATAACACCAGAGTGGCAATTTCCGCTCACAAGAGCTTTCCAGACACAGTAACGAAACAGCAGCTGTGAACAGGAACAAAATGCAAAAACACACAAGGACAAAAGTCCAACTTAGCTGGGAGTTGTCTAGTAGCAGGAACATGCACAGAAAGGCTTCTGATTACATTGTTGACCGGCATGAAACTGACAGAGGAGCAAGGTTATATAGCGACTCCCACATCCTGATAGGAGCAGGTGAACAGAGGGGATGATGCACACAAGTACAATTCCACAAGTGGCCACCGGGGGAGCCCAGAATCCAATTTCACAACAGTACCCCCCCCTCAAGGAGGGGGCACCGAACCCTCACCAGAACCACCAGGGCGATCAGGATGAGCCCTATGAAAGGCACGGACAAGATCGGAGGCATGAACATCAGAGGCAGTGACCCAAGAATTATCCTCCTGACCGTATCCCTTCCATTTGACCAGATACTGGAGTTTCCGTCTGGAAACACGAGAGTCCAAGATCTTTTCCACAACGTACTCCAACTCACCCTCAACCAACACCGGAGCAGGAGGCTCAACGGAAGGCACAGCCGGTACCTCATACCTGCGCAACAATGACCGATGAAAAACATTATGAATCGAAAAGGATGCAGGGAGGTCCAAACGGAAGGACACAGGGTTAAGAATCTCCAATATCTTGTACGGGCCGATGAACCGAGGCTTAAACTTAGGAGAAGAAACCCTCATAGGGACAAAACGAGAAGACAACCACACCAAGTCCCCAACACAAAGCCGAGGACCAACACGACGACGGCGGTTGGCAAAAAGCTGAGTCTTCTCCTGGGACAACTTCAAATTGTCCACCACCTGCCCCCAAATCTGATGCAACCTCTCCACCACAGCATCCACTCCAGGACAATCCGAAGATTCCACTTGACCGGAGGAAAATCGAGGATGAAACCCCGAATTACAGAAAAACGGGGACACCAAGGTGGCAGAGCTGGCCCGATTATTGAGGGCGAACTCCGCCAAAGGCAAAAAAGCAACCCAATCATCCTGATCCGCAGACACAAAACACCTCAAATATGTCTCCAAGGTCTGATTAGTCCGCTCGGTCTGGCCATTAGTCTGAGGATGGAAAGCAGACGAAAAAGACAAATCTATGCCCATCCTAGCACAGAATGCCCGCCAAAATCTAGACACGAATTGGGTCCCTCTGTCAGAAACGATATTCTCCGGAATACCATGCAAACGAACAACATTTTGAAAAAACAGAGGAACCAACTCGGAAGAAGAAGGCAACTTAGGCAAGGGAACCAGATGGACCATCTTAGAGAAACGGTCACACACCACCCAGATGACAGACATCTTATGAGAAACAGGCAGATCCGAAATAAAATCCATCGAGATGTGCGTCCAAGGCCTCTTCGGGATAGGCAAGGGTAACAACAATCCACTAGCCCGAGAACAACAAGGCTTGGCCCGAGCACAAACGTCACAAGACTGCACAAAGCCTCGCACATCTCGTGACAGGGAAGGCCACCAGAAGGACCTTGCCACCAAATCCCTGGTACCAAAGATTCCAGGATGACCTGCCAACGCAGAAGAATGAACCTCAGAGATGACTCTACTGGTCCAATCATCAGGAACAAACAGTCTACCAGGTGGGCAACGATCAGGTCTATCCGCCTGAAACTCCTGCAAGGCCCGCCGCAGGTCTGGAGAAACGGCAGACAATATCACTCCATCTTTAAGGATACCTGTGGGCTCAGAATTACCAGGGGAGTCAGGCTCAAAACTCCTAGAAAGGGCATCCGCCTTAACATTCTTAGAACCCGGTAGGTAAGACACCACAAAATTAAACCGAGAGAAAAACAACGACCAGCGCGCCTGTCTAGGATTCAGGCGCCTGGCAGACTCAAGGTAAATTAAATTTTTGTGGTCAGTCAATACCACCACCTGATGTCTGGCCCCCTCAAGCCAGTGACGCCACTCCTCAAAAGCCCACTTCATGGCCAAAAGCTCCCGATTCCCAATATCATAATTCCGCTCGGCGGGCGAAAATTTACGGGAAAAAAAAGCACAAGGTCTCATCACGGAGCAGTCGGAACTTCTCTGCGACAACACCGCCCCAGCTCCGATTTCAGAAGCGTCGACCTCAACCTGAAAAGGAAGAGCAACATCAGGCTGACGCAACACTGGGGCGGAAGAAAAGCGGCGCTTGAGCTCCCGAAAGGCCTCCACAGCATCAGGGGACCAATCAGCAACATCAGCACCCTTCTTAGTCAAATCAGTCAATGGTTTTACAACATCAGAAAAACCAGCAATAAATCGACGATAAAAGTTAGCAAAGCCCAAAAATTTCTGAAGACTCTTAAGAGAAGAGGGTTGCGTCCAATCACCAATAGCCTGAACCTTGACAGGATCCATCTCGATGGAAGAGGGGGAAAAAATGTATCCCAAGAAGGAAATCTTTTGAACCCCAAAAACACACTTAGAACCCTTCACACACAAGGAATTAGACCGCAAAACCTGAAAAACCCTCCTGACCTGCTGGACATGAGAGTCCCAGTCATCCGAAAAAATCAGAATATCATCCAGATACACAATCATAAATTTGTCCAAATAATCGCGGAAAATGTCATGCATAAAGGACTGGAAGACTGAAGGGGCATTTGAAAGACCAAAAGGCATCACCAAATACTCAAAATGGCCCTCGGGCGTATTAAATGCGGTTTTCCACTCATCCCCCTGCTTGATTCGCACCAAATTATACGCCCCACGGAGATCAATCTTAGAGAACCACTTGGCCCCCTTTATACGAGCAAACAAATCAGTAAGCAGTGGTAACGGATATTGATATTTAACCGTGATTTTATTCAAAAGTCGATAATCAATACACGGCCTCAAAGAGCCGTCTTTCTTAGACACAAAGAAAAAACCGGCTCCTAAGGGAGATGACGAAGGACGAATATGTCCCTTTTCCAAGGACTACTTTATATATTCTCGCATAGCCGCGTGTTCAGGCACAGACAGATTAAATAAACGACCCTTAGGGTATTTACTACCCGGGATCAAGTCTATGGCACAATCGCACTCCCGGTGCGGAGGTAGTGAACCAACCTTGGGTTCTTCAAAAACGTCACGAAAGTCAGACAAGAATTCAGGAATCTCAGAGGGAATAGATGATGAAATGGAAACCAAAGGTACGTCCCCATGAGTTCCTTTACATCCCCAGCTTAACACAGACATAGCTCTCCAGTCGAGGACTGGGTTATGAGATTGCAGCCATGGCAATCCCAGCACCAAAACATCATGTAGATTATACAGCACCAGAAAGCGAATAACCTCCTGGTGATCCGGATTAACACGCATAGTCACTTGTGTCCAGTATTGTGGTTTATTACTAGCCAATGGGGTGGAGTCAATCCCTTTCAGAGGTATCGGAGCCTCCAATGGCTCCAAATCATACCCACAGCGTTTGGCAAAGGACCAATCCATAAGACTCAAAGCAGCGCCAGAGTCGACATAGGCGTCCGCGGTAATAGATGACAAAGAACAAATCAGGGTCACAGATAGAATAAACTTAGACTGTAAAGTGCTAATTGAAACAGACTTGTCAGGCTTCTTAGTACGCTTAAAGCATGCTGATATAACATGAGTTGAATCACCACAATAGAAGCACAACCCATTTTTTCGTCTAAAATTCTGCCGCTCGCTTCTGGACAGAATTCTATCACATTGCATATTTTCTGGCGTTTTCTCAGTAGACACCGCCAAATGGTGCACAGGTTTGCGCTCCCGCAGACGCCTATCGATCTGAATAGCCATCGTCATGGACTCATTCAGACTCGCAGGCACAGGGAACCCCACCATAACATCCTTAATGGCATCAGAGAGACCTTCTCTGAAAATCGCCGCCAGGGCGCACTCATTCCACTGAGTAAGCACAGACCATTTGCGGAATTTTTGGCAGTATATTTCAGCTTCATCTTGCCCCTGAGACAAGGACATCAAGGCCTTTTCCGCCTGAAGCTCTAAATGAGGTTCCTCATAAAGCAACCCCAAGGCCAGAAAAAACGCATCCACATTGAGCAACGCAGGATCCCCTGGTGCCAATGCAAAAGCCCAGTCTTGAGGGTCGCCCCGGAGCAAGGAAATTACAATCCTGACCTGCTGTGCAGGGTCTCCGGCAGAGCGAGACTTCAGGGACAAAAACAATTTGCAATTATTTTTAAAATTTTGAAAGTGAGATCTATTCCCCGAGAAGAATTCAGGCAAAGGAATTCTAGGCTCAGACATAGGTGCATGAACAACAAAATCTTGCAAATTTTGTACCTTTGTGGCGAGATTATTCAAACCTGTAGCTACACTCTGAAGATCCATTTGAAACAGGTGAACACAGAGCCATTCAAGGATAAGAAGGAGAGAAAGAGAGGAAGGCTGCAGTATAGGCAGACTAGCAAGTGATTCAATTAAGAGCACACTCAGAACTAGAGGGAAAAAAAAAAAAAAAAAAATTGTAGCAGACTTCTTTTTTCTCTCCTTTCTCAGCCAGTAATTAAAACCCTTTTTTTTGGCCGGTCAAACTGTCATGATTCTCAATGGCGAGAGAACATAGCCCAGCATATATGAGAACTAGCTCTTGGAAGATGGAAACTATACTGACCATGAACTAAACCTGCCGCACAACTAGAAGTGGCCGGGTAGCATGCCTACGTTTTTTTATCCCTAGATGCCCAGCGCCAGCCGGAGAACTACCTAATCCTAGCAGAGGAAAAGACAGTCCTGGCTCACCTCTAGAGAAATTTTCCCAAAAGGCAGACAGAGGCCCCCACATATATTGGCGGTGATTTTAGATGAAATGACAAACGTAGTATGAAAATAGGTTTAGCAAAAATCGAGGTCCGCTTACTAGATAGCAAGAAGACAGAAAGGGCACTTTCATGGTCAGCAGAAAACCCTATCAAAACACCATCCAGAAATTACTTTAAGACTCTAGCATTAACTCATAACACCAGAGTGGCAATTTCCGCTCACAAGAGCTTTCCAGACACAGTAACGAAACAGCAGCTGTGAACAGGAACAAAATGCAAAAACACACAAGGACAAAAGTCCAACTTAGCTGGGAGTTGTCTAGTAGCAGGAACATGCACAGAAAGGCTTCTGATTACATTGTTGACCGGCATGAAACTGACAGAGGAGCAAGGTTATATAGCGACTCCCACATCCGGATAGGAGCAGGTGAACAGAGGGGATGATGCACACAAGTACAATTCCACAAGTGGCCACCGGGGGAGCCCAGAATCCAATTTCACAACACATGCACTTGCATACCCATATACCTTGCCATTATCTAAAAAAAGGGGATTATTTATAAATTTAAATAAACAAAAAAAACAACAAACACAGCAAAAAGCACCCCAGAACCCACAAAAAGGAAGGAAAAAAACGAGAAATATAAAAAATAAAAAGAAAAAAAGACAAAAAGAGAGAAAGACACCAACCTATTAAAAATTTGTTAAAATATGCAATACAATTTAGGTATATTTTTATGTATTTTTCAATTTATAAAGTGACCAATAATATCACATCCAAAAGAGACAAATACCACTGCACAATGACCAAACACCATATTACCACCACAGATCTATAATACCACATACAAGGAACAAATACTGCCACACCATGTCCAGACCACATATTACCACCACAGTGACTGAATAATAGCACATACAAGGGGCAAATACCGCCACACCAAGGCCGGACAGCAAATTACCACAACATAGTGACCGAATACTACAAAAATGATCATTAGTGATGAGCGAACGTGCTCGTCACTACTTGTGACTCACCCGAGTATCAGTGTACTTGGTGTACTCGCCGAGCACCGAGCATTTCCGGGATTATTCGGCGGCAGCTGGTGTCTCCACCCAGAATTTTTGGCGGACTTTAGAGACCCAGTCACGCTGCAGGGATTGTCTGCCAGGCCATGAAACGCCGCAGCCATCTTTGTTGTGGTTGTGCAGTGATTGACTTGAGAGCACAGCATCATCCCAAGTATAAGAGACCTGGCGCAGCCCTGCTCGCCGCATTCAGCTCCGGATTCAGCGAGAGTAGGGAGAGCTGCTGCCGAGATAGGGTCAGAATTGTGGTTTTTATAGTTAGTGTAGGTCTGCAACTGTTAAATCCACAACTTCTGAGAAACCAACAGTCCTTTTAGGGCTAATTCGTGGGTCCTGATATTGCAGCACTAGTTAGGCAGGGCACAGCATATTCAAATCAGTGCAAGGCCTGCAGGCACTGAATGTGCGCCCATTGCTCCCACTGCATCCCTCCCAAAGCTCCATAACTGTCTGCTGCAGCTTCTTTACTATATACCTAATTGCATTTTTTTTCCAAAAAATTCACCCCCCTCTAAAAAAAATACAGTGTGTTCTGTCAGACTTAGGCCTGTTTAAAAATCATAGTTTGTCAGGCATATGTAAGCATAGTTGTGTGTGTTAGCCTTGTGCCACTGTTTTTTGTGTGTTTTAAATTCACCAAAAAAGGCCTCATATATCTGCGTGCTCCAAGTTTGGGCATTTTAGGCCATTTTGCCACTGTTTTTGCTGTTTGTTACTCTAATTACATCCAGCACTATTTTGCATTTAAAAAAAACAGGCCACATATTTGGCAGTGTGATATTTCCATGACAGGCCTCATATATCTGCGTGCTCCAAGTTTGGGCATTGTAGGCCGGTTTACCACTTTTCTTGCTGTCTGTTACTCTACTTATATACAGCACTATTTTGCATTCAGAAAATACAGGCCACATATTTGGCAGTGTGATATTTCCGTGACAGGCCTCATATATCTGCGTGCTCCAAGTTTGGGCATTGTAGGCCGTGTTGCCACTATTTTTGCTGTCTGTTACTCTACTTATATACAGCACTATTTTGCATAAATTAAATTCACAAAAAAGCCCCAAAAAATAGAATACAGTCTGTTATGTCAGGCTGAGGCCTGCCTGGTGTTTGTGTTTGAAAAATCGTAGATTTGCAGGCATACTGATCAGATATTATTTCGCTCCTAATAAATACATTTGTGTTTAGCTTTTGAAATAGTGCAGTAGTCCATTTAAAATGGGCAAAACAAGGGGCAAGGGACGAGGAAGTGGACGTGATGCTGATGGTGCATGCAGAGGACGAGGCCGTGGCCAAGCTGAAAGTGGGTAACAACAAAGACCCACATCTTCGTGCTCGACCTTCCTGTCCCAGTTTCTAGGGGACCGCAGCACACCACTATTGAAGCCAGAGCAGTGCGAAACAGTTGTTGGTTGGATAGCGGATAATGCTTCTAGTCACTTAGCCACCACCACCATGTCTTCCACATGGTCAAGGCTGAGTAGCCGTGAGTGTGGACCGGATATTCCTCACTCTGATCCTCCTTCCTCCCACCATGACGAGTGCCCTGAGACAACTGATCCCACACTTGGACACTCCGAAGAGCTGTTCAGTTTTCCCTTTCAAGATTCTGGACTCTAGGCAGGTTAACTTGAAGTGGGGCCAGATGAGATCGCATGTAGCGATGCCCAAAGCTTTGAACAGCCACGCTCACACGAAGGCGATGGTGGGAAAGTGTCACAAGAGGTGGACGATGATGAGACACAATTGCCAGAAAGTCAGGAGGAGGAGCCGGGTGCGGATGTGGAAGACGAGGTGGTGGATGACATAGTGACTGACCCAACCTGGCAGGAGGACATGCAGAGCGAAGACAGCAGCACGCATGGGGAAAGAGGCATATCACCCCAACAGGCAGGAAGAAGCAGTGTAGTGGCCACAGACAGAAGGCGCGCATCCATTCCCCATAACACCAACATGAGGGAAGTTGCCATTCCAACTGTTCGATCTTCCCGAGTCTGGTTATTTTTTAAAGACTCTGCCGATAGCTCCAAACAGGCCATTTGCAGCCCCTGCCATGCCTGCATCAGCAGGGGTAGAAAAACCACCCGCCTGACCACCACCAGCATGATCAGGCACATGGCAGCAAAGCACCTGACTTTGTGGGCCGAACCCCCGGCTCCAGGAACACTGTCTGCAGGTGACACCACTGCTTCGTCCACCGTACATATGAACATGCCTCTAGCCCTGCACCTGTTGTTGCCCACAGTCAAGCAGCACTATCATCAATCCTGTCCACGTCCTTGTCCCAGCACAGCCTTCAGTTGTCTATACCCCAGTCATTGGAACGCAAGCAGAAATACCCAGCCGATGCCCCACAAGCCACAGTCCTAAATTCTAACATTTCTCTTCTGCTTGCGCTTGAAATGTTGCCTTTTAGGCTCGTTCAGATGAAAGCTTTCTGCAACCTGATGGCAGCGGCCGTCCCAAGGTACTCGGTCCCCAGTTGCAACTATTTCTCCCGGTGTGCCGTACCGGCATTACGCCAGCATGTGTCCCACAACATTACCCATGTCCTCAACAATGCTGTTACTGGGAAAGTCCACTTAATCATGGACACGTGGACAAGTGCTTGTGGCCAGGGATGGTACATCTCACTGACGGCACACTGGGTTAACATAGTGGAGGCTGGGACCCAGTCAGACCTTGGAATGGAACACATCCTCCCCACGCCAAGGATTGCGGGCCCTACGTCAATCAGGGTTGCCCCCACAGTGTACAGCTCCTGCATCTTCTCCTCCTCCTTTTCAGCCTTCATCTCTGAAATCATGAAATCAACACATCAGTCAGAAGCTGGAAGCACTGCAGCACTGCATCAGCCAAGCGGCAACAGGCTGTGCTGAAGCAAATTTGCATAGGTGAGAAACCCCATAATGCAGAGTTGTGGACAGCGTTGAAAAAGCAGTCAGATATTTGGATGACACCGCTGAACCTACAGTCAGGCATGGTCGTGTGTGACAATGACAGGAACCTGGTGGCGGCTCTTAGGCAAGGTGAACTCACACCTTGCCTGGCCCATGTGCTTAACCTTGTGGTTCAACGTTTTCTGAAAAGCTACCCGGAGCTGCCGGATCTGCTAGTGAAAACACGCTGTCTGTCTGCCCATTTTAGAAAGCTACAGCTTCAGCCGCCCTTGCCGTGCTTCAGCAGCGTTTGCAGCTTCTGGCTCACCAACTGGTGTGTGATGTCCCCACGCGTTGGAAGGATTTGTGAGCAGAAGAGGGCAGTTGTTGACTACCAACATCAACATAGCCGTCGATATTCAGTTCAGACTCCACACATAAGACCTCAGGAGTGGACATGGATGTCAGATATATGTACCATCCTCCAAAACTTTGAGGACTGCACCAAAATGGTGAGCAGCAATGACACCATAACTAGCATCACCATCCCGCTTCTCAGCATTCTGAAAACCTCTCTGCTCACAATTTTAAGAGGATGCATTGCAGGCAGAGCATGAGGACATTGATCAAGGAACCATACAGGGGGATTACACTCAGCCCAGCCTCATGTCTTCCCAATGTGAATTGGTAGGCAATGAGGAGGAGGAGGAAGAACAGGAGCTACTTTCATGCGCTATGGACGGTGCTACAAGCATAGCTGTCATACCGTCTGTTCAGCGGGAATGGCCTGAGGACAGGGAGGAGGATGAGGATGAGGAGGAGGAGGACAGCATGGTCAGTCGTCTTGTTGGTGAGGACACGGAAGTCTTGCCTGTTAGCAGTCTGGCACTCATTGCTGACTTTATGTTGCACTGCGTTTCACGTGACCCTCGCATTATAACATTTTTTGGTGACACTCATTACTGGTGGGTGACACTTCTAGACCCACGCTACAAGAAGAACTTTCAATCTCTTCTGCCAGAGGCAGAGAGGTGTACTAAAATGTTGCAGTACCAGAGGGCCCTTGTAGCGCAATTACTTAGAAAATTCCCATGTGAGAATGCTGGCAGCAGACTTCAGAGTTTGTTGTACAACCAAGGAGTCCAAGCGAGAGAGACAGAAGTACAATCCAGCTCAGGCAGAGGAACAATGGCAAAGTTCTGGGACAGTTTTCTCAGACCCTCCCATCTTTCCGGCACAGAGGCAAGGGGTGCTGTCACAAGAAGTGCAATGTTTGGGAAGATGCTGAGGGAGTACCTTGCAGATCGTACAATCCAAGCTGGACATGTGGCATGAACTGGCTCTCTATGCCTTGGAGGTCCTGGCCTGCCCTGCTGCTAGCGTTCTGTCAGAGCGGGTTTTTAGTGCCGCTGGTGAAATTATAACAGATAAGCTCATCAGCCTGTCAACTGAAAATGCTGACAGGCTGACTCTTATAAAAATGAACAAGGGCTGGATTGGGCAAGGCTTCTGTACACCACCAAGTGTCTGTTTGTTGTTATCCTCCTCCTTATCCTCATCCTCATCATCCACAACCAGTAGAACACCAGGTGAACGGATTCCGTGATGCCAAAGGCACAATTTTTTTTTGTGGAAGGGTGTTTTTATGATGCCCGTTACTAATTGGAACACAAAACAAATGTTACTCCTACAGGGGGAAATGTCATAAAAAAGAGATGTGCGTCTATTATTCCCATTTATTCTTATATTTTCCATTTTCCTTATATCTGGACAGTCCTCTAATGAGGTAGTGTATACCTCTACAATCAAAAATTATTCAAAGACTTTTATACTCTATTTTTATTTATAGCCCTGTCTCTGAGCTGTTGCTAGGGACAAACATATCTCGTTGGACACATTCTGTCTTCAAATCTATGAACCTGTGTTCGCCCCTCCCTTTTCTTATTTACTTTCAGCAGTGGATTCACATTATATTTATTTGATTTCATTATAATTTATCTTTGTCTCCTCATTCTCCGCTACTAGATCACCAGGCTTAACGTCTTCTGTGCCGCTACAGGCAGTCCAAGTTTTGGCAAGGGTGTCTATGATGCCCATAGTATATTTTTAAAAAATGTATCCCCTTGGGGAAATGTTTGTCAGCCCATGCACTGCATGTATGGGCATTACAAGTGTAGGAGACACACTCCTTTACATTGGGCCTAGTTTTTAATGAGGCCTTCAGCAATGTCTCCTCATTCTCCACCACTAGATCACCACGCTGAACGTGTTCTGTGCTGCTATAGGCAGTCCATTTTTTGGCAAGGGTGTCTATGATGCCCATAATATAAAATGTATCCCCCTTGGGGAAATGTTTGTCAGCCCATGCACTGCATGTATGGGCATTACAAGTCTAGGAGACACACTCCTTTACATTGGGCCTAGTTTTTAATGAGGCCTTCAGCAGTGTCTCCTCATTCTCCACCACTAGATTACCACGCTGAACATGTTCTGTGCTGCTATAGGCAGTGCATTTTTTGGCAAGGGTGTCTATGATGCCCATAGTATATTTTTAAAAAATGTACCCCCATGGGGAAATGTTTGTCAGCCCATACACTTAGTGTATGGGCATTACAAGTCTAGGAGACCCGCTCACTCCTTTAAATTGGGCCTAGTTTTCAATAAGGCCTTCCTCCACCTCTCATCATTTTCCACCACTAGATCACCAGGGTTCACGTGTTCCGTGCTGCTACAGACAGTCAATTTATTGGCAAGGGTGTCTTTGATTCCCATAGTATATTTTAAAAAATTTTACCCCCCATGGGGAAATGTTTTTCAGCCCACACTCTTAGTGTATGGGCATTACAAGTCTAGGAGACCCGATCACTCCTTTAAATTGGGCCTAGTTTTTAATGAGGCCTTTCTCCACCTCTCATTATTTTCCACCGCTAGATAACCAGAGTTCGCATGTTCCGTGCTGCTACAGACAGTACATTTTTTGGCAAGGGTGTTCATGATCCCCTTTAAATATTTTTTTAAAATTTACCCCCCATGGGGAAATGTTTGTCAGCCCATGCACTTAGTGTATGGGAATTACGAGTCTAGGAGACCCGCTCCTTTGTAATGGGACAGTTTTTTCTGAGGCTCTCCTCCATGTATCTTCAATGGGGGGATTGGGGTGCATGCAAATTTGGGTCAAGGCGGCCCTTACATTCAATGCATAAGAAAACAGTATGGCAGGATCAACTGAACAATGTGAAGTGGATTTTCATGTGGCCATCCAGTACCTGGGTTCAAAGGCTTATTGGGGTGCATATGACTGAGTAGCAGGGCAGGCCTTGCAGTCAATACATAAGAAAACAGTATGCCAGGACCAACTGAAGAATGTGAAGTGGGTTTTCCTGTGGCCATCCAGTACCTGGGTTCAAAGGCTTATTGGGGTGCATATGACTGGGTAGCAGGGCAAGCCTTGCAATCAAAACATAAGAAAACAGTATGGCAGGACCAACTGAAGAATGTGAAGTGGGTTCTCCTGTGGCCATCCAGTACCTGGGTACAAAGGGCTTATTGTGGTGCATATGACTTGATAGCAGGGCAGGCATTGCAGTCAATACATAAGAAAACAGTATGGCAGGACCAACTGAAGAATGTGAAGTGGGTTTTCCTGTGGCCATCCAGTACCTGGGTTCAAAGGCTTATTGGGGTGACATGACTTGGTAGCAGGGCAGGCTTTGCAGTTAATACATACAGTAAGGAAACAGTATGGCAGGACCAACTGAAGAATGTGAAGTGGGTTTTCCTGTGGCCATCCAGTACCTGGGTTCAAAGGCTTATTGGGGTGCACATGACTTGGTAGCAGGGCAGGCCTTGCAGTTAATGCATAAGAAAACAGTAAGGCAGGACCAACTGAAGAATGTGAAGTGGGTTTTCCTGTGGCCATCCAGTACCTGGGATCAAAACATTCTTGGGGTGCATATAACTTGATAGCAGGGCAGGCCTTGCATTCAAGGCAACGTTTTTTCAGGAAGCCCTCCTGTACCTCTCGTGGAAGGGGTATTGGGGTGCGTCGTAATTCTTGACAGCCCAGCCACTCACTGCATAGGCAATAACAGCATAGGAGACCCACTGTTTAATAATGGCCCTTTAAAAATATTAATGCTGCCTGATGCCCCTCTAAAAATAGGCTTTGTGACTTTAAGAGTCCCTCCTTCATAAATGAAACAAGATGTGTCTGCTTATGTGTCACACACCACATGGCCAGCATAGGGTTAAATGTTACAATGACATTTCCCAGTGAATGCATTTGTATTGGTTGAAAGCAATGTTAAAGTTGAAAAACACATCAAAAACGCTGCGTGTGAACATAGCCCAAGTAGTGGAGGAACATTTTGGTCTGGGGCAAATTATTTTGCCTTATATACAAGTCATTAGCCTGGAAAGGATGTACCTTAACATATTTCCGAGCAAAAAACAATTTGGTTACGTTATTGTATGTTTGTTGGTGCACATGTAAAAATGGTGTGAAACTCTGACAACATTGCTTACAGCTGTGACCTAGGAGTCAGAAATGCTTCCAGGGGCGATCCCCATGATGTTCCTGTGTCATTTGATCAGTGTTTCCATCATTTTCTGACGTTTTTAGACCTTAAAAGGACCCCCTGGGGGGAATCGCGTAACAAATTCTCGGGTTTCCCATAGACTTACATTGGGCTCGTTGCTTGGGTCGAGTACCCGAGAATTCCAATTTGCTCGACCCGAGCAATGAGCACACGAGCATTTTAGTGCTTGCTCATCACTAATCATTAATAAAAAAACCCATAATACTATCACCAAAAGTCCCATTATACACAGGAGATCTGTACTTAGTATGCAGTGTCTGTCTACAGGTAATACACTGAACACCAGTGATATTATACACAGGAGCTCTGTATATAGTGTAAAAGTAACACAGTAATGTCTGGTGGCATTGTACACAGGACCGCTGTATATAGTGTCAGTGTACAGGTAATACAGTGATCATTAGTGACAATATACACAGGTGCTCTGTATATAGTGTAAGTGTAAAGGTAATACAATTATCACCAGTGACAATATACAAAGGAGCTCTGTATATAGTGCCAGTGTACAGGTAATACAGTGATCACTGGTGACATTGTACACAGGAACTCTGTATATAGTGTATAGGTAACACACTGACTCACCAGTGATGTCTCTAGGTGAAGTCCTTCAGCTTCGCTTTTCATCTTAATCCAGCACAGACCGCCATCACGTCTTCCAGCCAGGACTCATCTCAGCAGGAAATAACACAGTTATCAAGAGCTCCGCTTGCAGAACACATTACTTAAATTTTTACGAACTTCTACACTACACCAGATGAAGAAAAAAGGCGACATAGTGTCGCTCTGCACAGTGACAGGACCACCCTCACCATTTAAAACAGTATCCTCAAAAAATACAATAAATACTTCACTGCAGTAATAATATCCCTTATTTAGCCCTTATGGTAATAATATCCCCATCCTGACCCCCCGTGTATCTCATTCCTGGCTCCAGCCATATGTTTTCCCATTCATGAGTATCCATTCTGTCCCAATATGATCTCCCCATCTGTCCCATGATCCTGCCCCATCTGTCCCATTATCCTGCCCCATCTGTCCCATAATCCTGCCCCAACTGTCCCCATGATCTTGACCCATCTGTCCCATGATCCTGCCCCATCTGTCCCCATGATCCTGACTAGTGATGAGCGAGTATACTCGTTGCTCGGGTGGTCTCCGAGTATTTATGACTGCTCGGAGATTTAGTTTTCCTTGCTGCAGCTGGATGATTTACGGCTGCTAGACAGCTTGATTACATGTGGGGGTTGCCTGGTTGCTAGGGAATCCCCACATGTAATCAAGCTGTCTAGTAGCCACAAATCATCCAGCTGCAGGAAGGAGAACTAAATCTCCGAGCAGTCAAAAATACTCGGAGACCACCCGAGCGTGCTCTGGAAAACCCGAGCAACGAGTATACTCACTCATCGCTAATCTTGACCCATCTGTCCCATGATCCTACTGCCCCATCTGTCTCCATCCTGCACCATGATCCTACCCTATCTGTCTCCATCCTGCCCCATCTGTTTCCATTCTGCCCCCTGTCTCACATTCTGCCCCCCCGTGTCTCACATTCTTCCCCCCTGCGTCTCACATCCTGCCCCCTGTGTCTCACATTCTGTCCCTGTGTCTCACATTCTGCCACCCTGTGTCTCACATTCTGCAACCCTGTGTCTCACATTCTGCCACCCTGTCTCACATTCTGCCTCCAGTGTCTCACATCTTGCCCCATGTCTCACATCCTGCCCTGTGTCTCACATCATGCTCCGTGTCTCACATCCTGCCCCGTGTCTCATATTCTGCCCCTGTGTCTCACATTCTGCCCTGTCTCACATTCTGCCCCCTGTCTCACACTCTGCCCCCTGTGTCTCACATCCTGCCCCCGTGTCTCACATTCTGCCCTCTGTGTCTCACATTCTACCCCCAGTGTCTCACATCCTGCCCCTTGTCTCACATCCTGCCCCGTGCCTCACATCCTGCCCCCCTTTGTCTCACATCCTGCCCCCCTTTGTCTCACATCCTGCCCCCTGTATCTCACATTCTGCCCCCCTGTGTCTCACATTCTGCCCCCCTGTGTCTTACATTCTGCCCCGTGTGTCTCACATTCTGCCCCCTGTGTCTCCATCCTAACCTGTGTTGTTTCCATTTCTGCCCCCTGTGTTGTTTCCATTCCTGCTCCGGTGTTTCCATTCCTGCCCCCTGTGTTTCCATTCCTGCCCCCTGTGTTTTCATTCCTGCCCCCCTGTGTTTTTATTCCTGCCCCGTGTTTTAATTCCTTCCCCGTGTTTCCATTCCTGCCCCCGGTGTTTTCATTCCTGCCCGTATGTTTTCATTCCTGCCCCGTGTTTCCATTCCTGCCTCCTGTGTTTCCATTCCTGCCCCGTGTTTCCATTCCTGCCTCCTGTTTCCATTCCTGCCCCGTGTTTCCATTCCTGCCCCTGTTTTCATTCCTGCCCCTTGTTTCCATTCCTGCCCCCTGTGTTTTTATTCCTGCCCCCTGTGCTTCCATTCCTGCCCCCTGTGTTTCCATTCCTGCCCCCTGTGTTTCCATTCCAGTCCCCGTGTCTCCAATCCTGCCCCTGTGTCTCCATTCTGCCCCAGGCTTGCCGCATTCAGTAAAAATAAACAAAAAACACCTTTCTCTTTATCTGGCCGTGCTCCAGCACCGAAGTCCATCCCAGGCATTTGAGCGCGGACTTGCAGGCGAATGACAATGACGTCATACGTTGGCGACGTGTGCACTGACATCAGCTGCCAGCCTACGATTGGCTGGCAGCTTTAGCTACTGCCTTGCGGGCCTGCAAGGCAATAGAGTAACTAAACCGGCATCTCGGACGCAGGTTCAGTACCGTCAGAAGCCTGCCGCTGAGGCCTGGGCCCGATGGGCAGATGAGACGGGGCCCGATGTGGGCCCCCTCTTCCCACCGTGCCCCATACGCCACTCAGGGCAGTAATGCCCTCATGGTGGTCCTGTGTAAGAAGAGAGGAAGCTTTGGATCAAGACCAAAGACAAGCATTGGACCGGACCGTGCATACCAAAATGCTGTAACAGTGGCTTACAGGTGCTGACCGTACTTTATATGGGGAAAACTGGGTGACAGGTTCCCTTTAAAGCCAGTCCCTTGTTTTCATAGTGATTCATTGGTAAGAGTGAGCACAGTCTAACATCAGTTCTTCTGTCTGCACTTGTGCACCCACACTGGAGGAGCACGGCAGCACGCTCTTAGTGTCAGTGCGTGTGTGCACCCTACATGGCTGTGGGTGCGTTTTGATGCCTGGATCCTGTCTATCTGCATCTGCCACTTGGTGCTCCTGGAAGTAGCGAGCAAGCGGCTTCAGTGAGTGGGGGACAAGGCGTTGTGATGTGTTGCCTGCTTACATCCACCCCCTTCCTCCTCATTGAGTCTGCAGCCAAAAGTAGGCTGCATTTTCATTGTGTTCACATTCACACTGACACTCGGAGCGGTGCCATGCTCCTCTAGTGTCATGTTCTCCATACCGTGCTCCCCCTCATGCTCTCCATACAGTGCTTCCCCTCATATTTTCCATACTGTGCTCCCCCTCATGTTCCCCCTACCGTGCTTTCCCCTCATGTTCTCCATACTGTGCTTTCCACCCCCTCATGTTCTCCATACCATGCTTCACCTCATATTTTCCATACCGTGCTCCCCCTCATGTTCTTCATACTGTGCTTCCCCCAGTCATGTTCTCCATACCATGCTTCCTATCCTCCCCATGTTCTCCATACCATGCTTCCCCCTCATGTTCTCTATACCATGCTTCCCCCTCATGTTCTCCATACTGTGTTTCCCCCCTCATGTTCTCCATACTGTGCTCCTTCCCTCATGTTCTCCATATTATACCTCCCCCACTCCCATGTTCTCCATACCATGCTTCTCCCCCTCATGTTCTCCATACCATGCTTCCTATCCTCCCCATGTTCTCCATACCGTGCTTCCCTCTCATGTTCTCTATACCGTGCTTCCCCCTCATGTTCTCCATACTGTGTTTCCCCCCTCATGTTCTCCATACTGTGCTCCTCCCGTCATGTTCTCCATATTATACCTCCCCCACTCCCATGTTTTCCATACCATGCTTCTCCCCCTTATGTTCTCCATACCATGCTTCCTATCCTCCCCATGTTCTCCATACCTTGCTTCCCCCTCATGTTCTCTATACCGTGCTTCCCCCTCATGTTCTCTATACCATGCTTCCCCCTCATGTTCTCCATACTGTGTTTCCCCCCTCATGTTCTCCATACTGTGCTCCTCCCCTCATATTCTCCATATTATACCTCCCCCTACTCCCATGTTCTCCATACCATGCTTCTCCCCCTCATGTTCTCCATACCATGCTTCCTATCCTCCCCATGTTCTCCATACTGTGCTTCCCCCTCATGTTCTCTATACCGTGCTTCCCCTCATGTTCTCCATACTGTGTTTCCCCCCGCATGTTCTCCATACTGTGCTCCTCCCCTCATGTTCTCCATATTATACCTCCCCCACTCCCATGTTCTCCATACCATGCTTCTCTCCCTCATGTTCTCCATACCATGCTTCCTATCCTCCCCATGTTCTCCATACTGTGCTTCCCCCTCATGTTTTCTATTCCATGCTTCCCCCCATGTTCTCCGTACTGTGCTTCCCCCTCATGTTCTCCATACTGTACTCCTACCCTCATGCTCTCCATACTGTACCTCCCCCACTCCCATGTTCTCCATTCCATACCCCCTACATGTTCACCATAGCATGCTCCTCCCATGTTCTCCAAACTGTGCTCCCCCCTCATTTTCTCCATACTGAAGCGAGCAGCGGACACCCCCACCCGCGTGTGATGAGGTCCTTTCATTGCACTGCTGTGACGCTAGCAGCCCATCGCAGGTCGGGTCAGGGAGCTGATTGGAGCTCCACTGACCAAGGAAGTCCCAGCGCGCACAAAGGATCATTTGAATTTGCGTCTTAAAGATTTAAAAAATATATATATTTTTTAAGTCTCGACCCAGGTGCTGACCCCTGCAATCCGCTGCACTAGTCATGAGATTTCCAGTGCCTAGTGGAAAATATGGGCCTGACAAGTGCATCTTTATAAACTCATTACACAATGGTATTCCACAATGGTGGGGGATAAAGGGCCTGAAATGAAGTGACAGGTTAATACATACATGAACACTCACACACATATACACACACAAACGCACACACATGCACACTCACCTCAACACACACACTCAACCACTTTCCGACGTGCCATAATAATACGCACATGTTGGACTACCCCTGTTTGGTGCAGGCTCCGGCGCTGAGCCCCCACCTTTGCAAGCACATGACAGCTGATCTACAGTGGTGTTCAAAAGTCCTGCATAGGCATAGGATAAATTGATTTTTCAGTATAGCTGACATGTGCCCGCCACAGCCGCGGGTGGTCACAAGACCACAGCCGTCACAAGATGGTGGGTCACGGATGGGTCGGCATGACCTTTGTGGTTTTCATCGCCAGATTGTTATGAGTGCTGCCTGTCGGCGCTGATAGCAAGTGAGCATTTCTGTTACACATAGTCTCCCATGGACACTATTGAAGCATACAAAAAGTAAAAAAAAAGTTTTTAAAGACATAAAAAAAATAAAAGTTCAAATCAGCCCCCTTTCCCCCCATTCAAAATAAAACACTAAAAAAATCAAATGTACACATATTTGGCATCGCCACGTTCAAAATTGCCCTTAGGGTACGTGTCTACGGGCCGTATTGTCGGCGCTTTGGATGGAGCGGAAACACCGCTCCGCCCAAAGCGCCCCCCCCTTGTGAACGCACGGTGTTTCCGTATATGTTCATTGAACACATCCGGAATCTCCGCACCCCATACATAGGACTGTGTTATTTACCTTGCGGAGACGGAGCGTCGCCACAAGGTAAACAGACATGCTGCTTTCTAAAAAGATGCGCCGCATGTCCGTAAACGCAGGGCCGCCGGATGCGTGTTCGCACGCATAGTGGAGACGGGATTTCATCAAATCCCCTCCACTATGCTGTAACATCTGGACGCTGCACATTGGACGCTGCAGCTGTACTCAGCGTTCAATCCGCAGCTAATCCGAATGTAATCCGGCCCGTGGAAACATACCCTTATGGCGCTGCACTCCTCAATCACAGGCGGTCCCAATAAAAATGAATGGAGCTGCACTGCCCATGATCTACCACCTCTCCTGTCACACAGGGGCTCCCAGTTTTTGGGATTGGTGTTGTTCCAGCGGTCAGACCCCCAGCAAAGTTATCTCCCATTATCCTATGGATAGGGGATATCTACCACACTTGAGTATACCCCATTAATGGGTTAATGACTCCCTTGTTCACTTTCTGAAGGGGTCTTCTGTATTTTTTTTTTACAAATGCTCCCTACTCTAATATAATAACGCAGTACTGCTGTGTAATGAGTCTGCACACAGAGCTCCCAGTCTCCACAGCACAGGACACGCAGGATATGTGGTTGCCGGCAGAGCCCGCCCGCTTCCTCCTCAGTCCGGCGGCGGCAGGCAGGCCGGTGGTTGCTAGGCGACAGTAAACACGCCGGGACGCTGGAGAAGTTTGCGGTAACTTTCCTGCCGGCGGGTGGTAAGTTATTAAGTAATGTATATACTATATACCACGTATATTCATGTAGTCAGCTGGAGAGTGGAGTTATACATAGTGCTGCCATATACCGTGCACCGATCCGGAGCTGCAGTCATATAATACATGAATATCTACGTGATCAGGGCTGACTCCTCCATACACCGTGATACCAGCTGCTGCCCCTCACTAATGACCAGTCTAGAAACCAGCGCTGGGCATTATTAGTGACTGGCAGTCATTAGGTGGCAGCATTGTGAGCTGTCAGGCAATCACTGCTGCTCACTGCTGCTGTATAGGGAACTAGTGATCATTTTCTTACATCTTTACCTTTATGTTTTGTTATGGGGTATGTGACACCACACAGTGATTCTTTAGATGCCGCATTTATGTTTTTCCTATGTTTTCCACTTGGCAGACAGATGCCTATTTAGAGTAAGGGTTGTCCGGTTTCTATAGGAGAGGGCATCAATGCCTGGTAGGTTTCCGATAACCGCCCTCTCCCCCACTCACACCAATCAGCTGATATTTGCGGCTGCCAGATGTAAACATATAGAACCCGATTCATCAAAGCTTTTATGCCAGTATTATTTTTTGTGCAACTCAAGGTTTTGCTACAATTTTACAACTTTTGGCGTTCTTATGCCATTTTTTCCAGCTCCTACATAGTGGAAGAAACTGGGGCAGGACAGGTGGCATGCTGATCTCCGTTCATCAAATTCATGATGATCGGCTTGTTTGCTACGCCACAAATCTTACTCCAGCGTGGACTGGAGTGGGATTTGGGCCAGGTGTACACAGAGGTGCGCGCCACTCGTCCAGCGCTCTTCACACATGATGAGGCGCATGCCTCTTCATGAATCAAGGGTGTCCAGTTCCAGCACATTTCCTCATTAAGACCAGCATAAACAATGCCAATGATGAATATAGCACATGAAATTGACCTGTAAAACACAGGTCCATTTCATGCATATTGTTCAGTGCCGGACCACATATTACCACCACAAAGTGACGGAATAATATCACATACAAGTAACAAATACTACCACATCTTGACCAGGCCACATCTTACCACCACATAGTGACCGAATAACACCACATACAAGGGACAAATACCGCCACACCATGACCAGACGAGATATTACCATCACATAGTAACTGAATAATGCCACATGCAAGGAACAAATACCGCCACACCATAACCCAACCACATATTACCACCACATAGCGACTGAATAATACCATGTACAAGGAACAAATACCACCGCACCATGACCAGATCGCATTTTACCACCATATAGCGACTGAATGATACCACATTTAAGGAACAAATACTGCCACACCATGACCATACCACATATTACCACCACATAGTGACCAAATACTTAATACTAATCATTAATAAAAAAAAAAAACCCACAATACTAAGTGCCATTTTACAGAGGAGCTCTGTATATGCTGTCAGTGTACAGGTAATACAAAGATCACCAGTGACATTATACACAGAAGCTCTGTACATAGTATACAATGTCAGTGTACAGGTAATACAGTGATCACCAGTGGCATTATACACAGGAGCTCTGTATATAATGTCAGTGTACAGGTAATACAGTGGTCACCAGTGCCATTATACACAGGAGCTCTGTATATAGCATCAGTCTACAGGTAATACAGTGATTATCAGTGACATTATACACAGGAGCTCTGTATATAGTGTTAGTGTACAGGTAATACAGTGATCACCGGTGACATTATACACAGGAGCCCTGTATATAGTGTCAGTGTGCAAGTTATACAGGGATCCCAGTGACATTATAAACAGGAACTCTGTATATAGTATATAGTGTACAGGTAATGCAGTGCCTCACCAGCGACATTATACACAAGAGCTCGAGCTCTGTATGTAGTGTCAGTGTACAGGTAATACAGTGACTCACCAATTACATTATACACAGGAGCTCTGCATGTAGTGTCAGTGTACAAGTAATACAGTGATCACCTGTGACATTATACACAGGAACTCTGTATATAGTGTCAGTGTACAGGTAATACAGTGATCACCAGTAACATTATACACAAGAGCTCTGTATATAGTGTCAGTGTACACGTAATATAGTGATTCATCACTGACTTTATACACAAGGGCTCTGTACAGTATATAGTGTCAGTGTACAGGTAATACAGTGATCACCAGGGACATTATACACAGGATCTCTGCATATAGTGTCAATGTGCAGATAATACAATGATCACCAGTGATATTATACACAGGAGCTCTGTAAATAGTGTCAATGTACCGATAATTCAATGATCACCAGTGACATTATACACAAGAGCTCTGTATATAGTGTCAGTGTACACGTAATATAGTGATTCATCACTGACTTTATACACAGGAGCTCTGTATGTAGTGTCAGTGTACAGGTAATACAGTGACTCACCAACGGCATTATACACAGGAGCTCTACATGTAGTGTCAGTGTACAAGTAATACAGTGATCACCTGTGACATCATACAAAGGAGCTCTGTATATAGTGTCAGTGTACAGGTAATACAGTGATCACTGGCGACTTTATACACAGGCTCTCAGTAATCATTAGTGACGTACACAGGAGCTCTGTATCTAGTGTCAGTGTATAGGTAATATAGTGACTCACCAGTGACGCTATACACAGGAGCTCTGTATTTAGTATACAGTTTATAGTGTCAGTGTGCAGGTAACACACTAACTCACCAGTGACATCTCTAGCTGAAGTCCTTCATCTTTGCTTTTCCTTTTTCTGCAGTGCTTCTTCCAGCCAAGACTCGTCTCATAAAGAATATGGTTACCTAGAGCCCCGCTTCCAGAGCATATTTCCCACTTTTTCCCTTTTTTCTATACTACACTACACAGCTGAATACAGATGTGCACCCAGCATTAATATAGAACTAGTTATTATGCAATCATCATTTCAAATATAAATTGTAATCCACCACTGTGTCTCCACTATAAATAGCCACTTTCCCCACCTGATACTGTATATAAATTAATTAGCACCTGTACACTTCCCCCAATTCAATACCAGTCACTGCATCGTCAATGCCCCCCACTCTGTAGCTCGCCCAATTCATTATATTTACATGTCGCTTCTGCCGCAATTCATTATGTCATATCTTCTCTCTCTCCCACCACCGCCACCCTCAATGAATTATCAACTGCTCTCCCCCACATTCAATACATCATTTAAAATAGATATCAAAACACACTGGCGCTCGCCAACAAACAATACCCTCAGCAGCTGGGATGAAGACAGACCATGTGCAAATTCGGTCACTGGGAAGGACTAGAATTCTCAATGAACGATGCCGCGCTTGAGGGTATATGGTTAAACAAGATAATAAAAGTAGCCTCTCAGTAAGGCCTCTTTCACACGTCAGTGGCTCCGGTATGTGTGGTGACAGTTTCCTCATGTACCAGAGACACTGACTCACGTAGACACATTAAAATCAATGTGTCTCTGCACATGTCAGCGTGTTTTCACGGACCATGTGTCCGTGTGCAAAACACGGAGACATGTCAGTGTTCGTGTGAGCGCACGGATCACACGGACCCATTAAAGTCAATGGGTCCGTGTAAACACGTACCGCACACGGATGCTGTCCGTGTGCCGCCTGTGTGCCAACTGAGTACCACACGGATGTTGCAGGAGACAGCGCTAGAGTTAAGCGCTGTCCCCAGCGTGTGGTGCTGAAGCCAGAATTCATTCCTTCTCCCCAGCAGCGTTCGCTGGAGAGAAGGAATGAAAAATCAATGTTTTTTTTTTTTTTTTTGTGGTTAAAATAAATTTCCTGGTTACATCCCACCTCCCACCCCCTGTGCGCTCGCCCGCTGGCATTAAAATACTCACCCAGCTCCCTCGATGCTACCTCTCAGCGCCGCAGCTTGTCCTGTATGAGCGGTCAAGTGGTGCCGCTCATTACAGTGATGAATATGCGGCTCCACCTCCCTATAGTGACCGCTCATACAGGACAAGCTGCGGAGCTGAGAGGAAGCATCGAGGGAGCTGGGTGAGTATTTTAATGCCAGCGGGCGGACGCACAGGGGGTGGGAGGCGGGATGTAATCAGGAAATTTATTTTAACCACAAAAAAAAAACATTGATTTTTCATTCCTTCTCTCCAGCGAACGCTGCTGGGGAGAAGGAATGAATGGCGGCTTCAGCACCACATGCAGGGGGGACTGCGCTTAACTCTAGCGCTGTCTCCTGCACGGTCCGTGTGGTCCTCAGTCGGCACACGGGCGGCACACGGCTGCCGCACGTGTGCACACTGATGTGCCACGTGAGCACACGGACACACGGACACGGATAACTCCGGTACTGATTTTTCCGGTACCGGAATTATCTGGACGTGTGAGACTGGCCTAATATGGTATGAATAGCAGAGGGGCGTACCATAGGTGTGGCTCCTTTAAATGTAGCTTTGCCACTCGTTGGGGTCACTAAAGTTTGCCAGTTCATCAGGGTTTAAAGGAGCCACACCTATGGTACGCCCCTCTGCTATTCATACCATATTACTAAGAGGCTACTTTTATTATCTTGTTTTTAACATATACCCTCAAGCGTGGCATCGTTCATTGAAATTTCCAATACATCATTTACTCTCCTCCACCCTCAATTTATCATTATTTGCTGCCCAACCACCCAATTCAACATCATTTGTTATCTCCCACTCTCAATTCATCATTTACTGTCCCCCATCCCCCAGTCTCAATACATCATCACTTACTCCCCCACCCTCTAAATTCATCATTATTTGCTCTCCTCCTGGTCATCATTTGCTCATCCCATCCCCACCCTCAGTTCATCATTTGCTGTCCCCACCCCCCAAGTTCATTTCAATTGCTGTCCCCGTCCCCCACCCTCAATTCATCATTTGATCCCCTCACCCCCAACTTCATTTCATCATTTGCTCTCCCTGCCCTCACCTTCAATTCAATTGCTCTCCCTGTCCCTCATGCTCAATTCGTCATTTACTGTCCACCTTCCCGCACCCTCAAGTCATTTGCAGTCCCCACCGTCACTTCATCATTTGCAGTCCCTCTCACTTCATCATTTGCAGTCCCCCCTCATTTCATCATTTGCAGTCCCCCCTCACTTTATTATTTGCAGTGCCCTTCTCCCTCACTTCATCATTTGCAGTCCCCCTCCCCCTTCACTTCATCATTTGCAGTCTCATTTCATCATTTGCAGTCCCCCCATTCACTTCACCATTTGCAGTCCCCCCCCACTTCAACGTTTGCAGTCCCCCTCCCCACTCACTTCATCATTTGCAGTCCCCCTCCCCACTCACTACATTATCTGCAGTCCCCCTCTCCGTCACTTTATCATTTGCAGTTCCCCTTCCCCCTCCATTATTTGCAGTCCCCCTCTCCCCTGAAGTCATCATTTGCTGTCCCATTCCCCCTCACTTCATCATTTGCAGTCCCCCTTCCCCCTCACTTCATCTCCATGGGTGTGGAGAGGGGTGAATATTAATTTCACTTTAATAGCGGGGACAGGCTTTAACCACAACAGCCGGCTTCTGCCTCCTGTCACCTGCTGCTGCTCTGCTGGTACCAGGAGGGGTGAATATTAATTTCACTTTAATAGCGGGGACAGGCTTTAGCCACAACAGCCGGCTTCTTCCTCCAGACACCTGCTGCTGCTCAGGAGCAGTGGGGGCCCTAGGCAGTTGCTGGCCCTGTATGCCAGGAGTTGTCAGTGCCTGAGCCCACCGGAGTGGCTAACACTACCCTCTATCTGGGCCAGTAGACCAGGACCTGTGCTCCCCCAGGGGCCCCCAGCCCAAGCGGCCGCTATGGTGCCATAAGTCAGGGGAGCCCGGCACCAGCGTTGCCTGTTGTGAATTCTGCTCTTGGGCTCCCTCCGGTGGTTGTAAGTGGTAGCGCTGCTGTCTCTGAATCACAGCATTTATCAGGTGTTTTCACTTTTTGCAATTTGGACAGGGCTATTTAGTCTTGCTTCACCCTTTAGTCAGTGCCAGTTGTCCATTGTTCCTGGAGGATTCACATCCCTGCCTGGTCTCTTCTGCTTTGCAGTTCTTTTCAACAAAGATAAGTTCAGGCCTTGATTTTGCTGTCCACATGCTGTGGTCTTATTGTTCAGTTATTTTCCATGTTTTGTCTTGTCCAGCTTGGTCTGTATAAGGATTTGTTTAGCCAAGCTGGTATCTCTGGAGATGCAGATATACCCTCCATGTCTTTAGTTAGCTGTGGAGTTTTTGTATTTTCTGTGGTGGATATTTTCTAGTGTTTTAATACTGACCGCATAGTACTCTGTCCTGTCCTTTCTATTTAGCTAGAAGTGGCCTCCTTTGCTAAATTCTCATTTCAGTCTGTGTATGTTTTTTCCCTCTCCTCTCACAGTCAATATTTGTGGGGGGCTGCCTGTTCTTTGGGAATTTTCTCTGAGGCAAGATAGTTTTTCCTTCTCTGTCTCTAGGGGTAATTAGTCCTCCGGCTGTGTGAGATGTCTAGGGAGCGCTAGGTACATTCCACGGCTACTTCTAGTTGCGGTGTTAGGTTCAGGGTCTGCGGTCAGTACAGGTACCACCTTCTCCAGAGTACGTCCCATGCTGCTCTTAGGCCACCAGATCATAACAGTTGCCCCAGTTAGTGCCACATTCAACTGTATCGGCATCTATGACAGTTGAAAGCAATAATGGAGGAGAGAACGTCAGATGATGCTCCCTCTCCCATCATTCCCCTCTGCCTCTGACACAGTGGGTGCGCAATGACATCACTTGATCATGTACCTTCTGTGTGTTGTGCAGAAGGCGGTGAGTGCAGCTGTGGATATAGGAACAGAGCCGGAATTAGCGTGGGAACAAGGAGGAGAGGTGAGTATTGTGTGTTTTTTATATATATATATATATATATATATATATATATATATATGTATATATATATATATATATATATATATATATATCAATGAGTCCTGGTTACATTATACTATATGAGGGGGTGCATTATACCCTATCGGGGGGCAGCATTATACCCTATGAGGGGGGCAGCCTTATACCGTATAATGGGGGCATCATTATACTCTATGAGGGGGGCAGAATTATACCCTATGAGGGAGCTGCATTTTACCCTATAAGGGGGGCTCCATTTTACCCTATGAGGGGGCTGCATTATACCCTTTGAGGGGGGCTGCTTTATACCATATGAGGGGGCAGCATTATACCCTATGAGGGGGGCTGCATTATACACTGTGAAGGGGGGCAGTATTATACTGTATGAGGGGGGCAGAATTATACCCTATGATCGGGGTAGCATTTTACCGTATGAAGGGGGCTGCATTATAAAAAAATAGCACCTCTCCACACCCAAAGAAGTTAATTTCCTATTTTAAAAAGTGCTCCATAAGCTCAGGGGTATAAAAGTCACAAGCAATGAGGTTTTACTCTCTTTATCTACGATCGGCTGCAGCTGTGAAGTTGTGTCAGCAGTGCTTTAGTGAATCACTGAACTCAGTGTCTGATGTAGACTTCACAAGACTAGAATAGAGCACTGTAGGCATGAAATCACTGCTGCAGCCAATTAACAAAGCTGAGAACAGTGGCAAGAGGCATTGTTGGAGCCTGATAGAGTGAGTAAGGTCGTGTGCACATGCAGCGCCCCAGGGTCCTGGTCGTTGCAGTAATGTTATTCTTCCACTAGGGGGAGTGATGTTACGTCTGGAGGCAATAAAGGAGATCTTCTGTCCAGGTATCACAACCACACACAACACACTTCACACTCCAGGCCGCCAGGGAGAGCTAAGCTTCTATCTATTAGGGCACTCCTCACAGTTAGGTAAAACTGGCAGTTTGGATAGGAAGTTAGTCAGTCAGAACCCGACGGAGTTTGGCAGGGGCTGGCTGGAGTGAGCTCCAGCCAGATCCAGACTTCGGTCTGCGGAGGACGAGGGTCCACGGAGCTGCGCCTGCCCCACGTGCAGCAGCATCCAAAGAAGGCGACATTGAAAGGAAGTGTATTGCAGTGAGTGAGAAACGAAGTCATAGCAAAAGGAGAGGAAATCAGAAGGAGTTCTGTCCTGTGAGAGGCTGCCTCCTTCTGAAGCGCAGGAATCCAGGTGGCCAGAATACCGAGGGAGTAAGGATCTCTAAGCTTTACTTCAGAGACTGGCAGGACAGTTAATTCCACGTTAGCTGCCCGACCTTATACCCAGAAGGCACGGTGGCAACTTGTGGGGGCTGGGGTGTCTCTAGGGTCCCTATAAAAAGCCTCAGGCCATCAGTCATACGGGTTTGTCCTATCCATACCATCTGGGGGACAGAGAGAAAGAGACTTAACATCTACAACAGTAGTGAGGACCTCACCGAGTTGCTCAGCAGAGAGGGACTACAACACACAGGCGCTAGAGGAAGGCTACTGAATTCCACCTGGATAAGGGGACTCTGGATTTGCCTTTAGATCGGCCGGACTCCGCCGAACCTGTAATCTGGTGCTTTGGACTGTGGACACTGAAGCCTTCAGTAAAGGTAAAGAGACTGCAACCTTGTGTCCTCGTTATTCTCTGCGCCTTGCATCATCCACCATCACCATCTACACTCACGAACATGAACACTTCCCCTTTAAAGACCTTTCCCAAAACCATAAAAACTCTTTTCTTTATTGGACATCCCTCAAAGGGCCACGGACCGAGTCGGGCCACCATGACATCCCCTGTACTGAAGGACCCGGTGCCGAGTACCCCATTGCCCTTGTGTGGGGGCGCTCCACCCAGTGTGTCTTTTTCAGGATTATTTTGCTTGGAAAACACCTGAAAAAGTTCCCCCCCAAAAATCAAATGATCAGCAATGTAAAGATGAATAAGATCACTCTTTTTCAGCTTCTTCTAACTACTTTAGGTTTTCAAAGATGAAAAATGGTTAAAAGAATTCAGCAAGAAGCTCACTATTAACACGCACATTATAAAGAAAAAAAAGATGCCTATAAAAAAATCTAAAAAGACCCTTCAGAAAAAAACACCTGTTTTGTTCCTGAAAACTCTTCCTATAGCAAAAACTAAGTGGGTATGTCAGCGTCTAAAAGAAGTGTGCGCACACCCTAGAAGCTCAGTTGTTTTTTGTGTCCTTGAGCCTATTGGTAATAATCTTTTATATGGGACAACCCCTTTAAGTTAACAGATATAGCTAGGATCACATTAGTATTCAGGTTTTTTTGTATTGTTTTAGTAACAGAAAAATTAAACCAAGGCCACGTTCACATGTTCAGTATTTGGTCAGTATTTAACCTCAGTATTTGTAAGCCAAAATCAGGAGTGGAACAATCAAAGGAAAAGTATAATAGAAACACATCACCACTTCTGTATTTAACACACACTCCTGGTTTTGGCGTACAGATACTGATGTAAAATACTGACCAAATACTGAACGTGTGAACGTGGCCTTTAAGAAATGGATCTGTCACATAGATAAAATGACGAAGGACAGAATCAATTGGATATAATTGGGTCTTTATTGTTTCCGTTAGTATCCATCTTTTTAGCAGAAAAAATGTGCAGCATGTGTGGCGCCCCTGAGGGTTCAGTCGCCACAGAGGTACTGCACCTCATCCAGAGGTGTGGTATCCCACTCTCGGATAAGGAGGAGGGCACTACCCAGGACTCTAACACTCGCACCCAACACACACCATTACAGTCAGGTCACTCGGGCGTACCCTTAGGGAGGATGGCCTCATCCCAGGCTGGATAGGACTGGGTGGTGGGAGTGGGTGGGGTAGGTAGAAAAAATGGGAGGCGCTTACAAGGCGGGAGAACAGTGTGCTAGATCAGTTGGTCCTAGGAGACCGAAGGAAGTGGAGTGGAGAACGTAGCTGAGGAGAAAAGTGTGATGGAGAGACAGAAGGAAGCTCACGGAAAGATAGAAGGGGTCCTAGGGGCATGGGAAGTGCAGAAGCCACCCATGGGGCCTGCATTCACGCTGACCGTAGCTGGGTGGAGGGACCAGGTTGCAGTTCAACTAAGAAACCGAAGATGGTGGCATCTGCAAGAGTCATAGTCACATCCATCCATAACTGGCTAAAAAGGCAGCCGTATAGAATCCAGGGGACTCAGAGGACGTCTCCCTACCAGGTTCGTGGATGCTGGCTTGGGACTTTGTGGGTGAGGCGCTGGGCAGGAAAAGTGGAAGCCAGCGTAGTGAGACAACCAGAGAAAGGCATAAGAAAGGAGTCCTGAAAAGGTGCACCCCAATTTACCTTGGAGTTTGCTGGACCACTGACCCGGAGAACACAGCATCCGGCTGGCGTTTGTGGACTGGAGAACTGTGAGTAAAAGTGGAAACTGCACCTTACTGTGTCCTTTGAGTTTTTGCTGTGTCACCTGCCCGGCATAACCACAACCACCATCTTAACACTTAACACTACAACTGCCCTGGAGCTAGCTCTACCCGTGCAGAGCTGCACCATCCTTGCTACACCACCATCACCCCAGAGGATCTGACTGCAGCGTCGGCTAGTAAAGCCGAACACCACGGGTGGCGTCGCAAACATTTTCCCCATATCCTGTTTACCACAAAACAACAATTTACTTATGGACGCCCAGAGCCACGGACCGGGTCACTGCTACCGTGACCTTCCTTTTTAAGAACTGCCGTGTCGGACCCGGTACCGAGTACCCCATGGCCCTATGGGATGCTCAACATGTACCTGTTTTTCTAGTGAATATAATGAAACTTTTGACTGAGCCTCCTAACAAATACAACACAAATGTGTATGCAGCGCCCCAGAGACCTGGTCGTTGCAGTACTGATGCTCCGCCACTAAGGGGAGTGATGGTACGTCTGATGGCACTAAAGGAGTTCACCTGACCAGGTATCACAGTCACACATTACACTTCTCACTCTCGCCACTAGGGGGAGCAAAGGGTTCTATGTATTAGGCCACTCCTCACAATCTGGTAAAACTGGGGGCTGGATGGGAAGTTAGCCAGAAGCTGACTGGGTTGGATCCAGGCAACATCCTGTGGCAGAGGGTGTTGCAGGGGAAGATTCAGGGGGGTCTCTGTCAGGGGTGGGATCCTGACAGTGGCCTAGCGAAAAGGACAGAACGTTACGGAGCCGCGCCTGCACCCATTGCGGTGGCATCCTAAGAAAGGAAACAAAGCGAGGTTTATTGTGGAGAAGTGAGAAATGAGATCGCAGCAAAAAGGAGATAAACCAGTAGGAGTCGTGCCTTAAGATCGTGGCAACATCCTACTGAGGCGCGTAGCCGGTGGCCGGAACGCCAAGGAAGTTTTGGGCTCCAAGCAGTACTTCAAACAGCGGCAGGACAGTTGATTATAGGTTGGCTGTCTCACCTAAATCACCTAAGCAGACATAGGGGGCAATTGTGGGAGAGGGGCGACGCTAGGGTCCCAGAAGAACTCCAGGCCTACCCGTTATACGAGTGCGTCCTAGCCATATCATCTGGGGGACGGAGAAGAACATCAGAACAGATACAAGTTGTGAGAAAGAACATCAGAAACAGACACAACTGTTGTGAGGACTAACCCGTGGTGCTCAGCAGGGAGGTACTACAACACACAGGTGCTAGAAGGTAGGCAATGATTTCCACCTGCAAAGGAAACTCTGGATGTGCCTTCGGACCGGCCGGTCTCAGCCAGCCCTGTTAGCAGTACTCTGGATTGCGGACCCTGAAGCCTTCAGTAAAGAGGTAAAGAGACTGCAACCCTGTGTCCTCGTTATTCATCGCACCTTGCACCACGCACCATCATCACACCTTTCATTGGACGCCCCTTAGCAGGGTCACGGACCGGGTCTAGCCACCGTGACAACCCCAGGACTGAGACTGAGAGGCCCGGGATCGAGAAACCCGTGGCCCTGCGTCTGGGGGCGCTCCATGTACCTAGCCTGTGCATTGAAATTTCGAGTGGGCCCCTGGAGTCAGTTCCACTGGTGGGCCCTAGAGGCAGAATCTAAAAATAAAAGCCAGAAAATCACATTATTTTTACATAATTAATTTGCATTTTATTGCATGAAATAAGTACAATAGCAAAACAGAACTTAATATTTGGTACAGAAACCTTTGTTTGCAATGACAGAGGTCAGACGTTTCCCGTAGTTCTTGAGCAAGTTTCCACATACTGCAGCAAGGATTTTGTTCCACTCCTCCATACAGATCTTCTCCAGATCTTCAGGTTTCGGGGGCTGCCGCTGAGCAACATTGAGTTTTAGCTCGTTCCAAAGATTTTCTATTGGGTTCAGGTGTGGAGACTGGCTGGGCCACTCCTTGAAATGCTTCTTACAGAACCACTACTTAGTTGCCCTGGCTGTGTGTTTTGGGTCATTGTCATTCTGGAAGACCCAGCCACAACCCATCTTCAGTGCTTTTACTGAGGGAAGAAGGTTGTTGGCCAAACTCTTGCGATACATGACCCTATCCATCCTCCCTTTAATACGGTGCAGTCATCTTGTCCCCTTTGCAGAAAAGCACCCCCAAAGTATGATGTTTCCCTCACCATATTTCACAGTTGGGACAGTGTTCTTGGGGTTGTGCTCATCCTTCTTCTTGCTCCAAACACGGCATGTGGAGTTGATACTAAAATGTTCTGTTTTGGTCTCATCTGACCACATGACCTTCTCTCATGCCTCCTCTGGACCATCCAGATGGTAATTGGTAAAATTCAAATGTGCCTGGACATGTGCTGACGTGAGCAGAGGGACCTTGCGTCCCCTGCAGGATTTTAATCCATGACGGCGGAGTGTGTTACTAACAGTAATGTTTAAGACTGTGGTCCCAGCTCTCTTCAAGTCATTGACAAGGTCCTCCTGTGTAGTTCTGGGCTGATTCCTGACCTTTCTCAGACTCATCCTTACCCCATGAGTCAAGATCTTGCACGGAGGCCCAGAACCAGGAAGATTGACAGTCATCTTGTGTTTCTTCCATTTTCTAATAACTGTGCTAACAGTTGTTGCCTTCTCACAAAGCTGCTTACCTATTGTCCTGTAGCCCATCCCAGCCTTGTACAGGTCTACAATTTTCTCACAGATGTCCTTATACAGCTCTTTGGTCTTGGCCATGGTGGAGAAGTTGGAGTTTGATTGAGTGTGTGGACAGGTGTCTTTTATACAGGTCATGAGTTCAAACCGGTGCAATTAATACAGGTAATGAGTGCAGAGTAGGAGGGATTCTTAAATAAAAACTAACAGACCTGTGAGAACCAGAATTCTTGCTGGTTGGTAGGTGATCAAATACTTATTTCATGTAATAATATGCAATTTACAGTAATTATTTAAAAATCATACAATGTGATATTCTGGTTTTAATTTTTAGATTCTGTCCCTCACAATTGAAGTGCACGTACGATACAAATTACAGATTCATTGTTTGTAGTTGGGAAAACTTGCAAAATTGGCAGTGTATCAAATAATCATTTTCAACACTATATACTGTATATATATATATATATATATATATATATATATATATATATATATATATATATATA
This sequence comes from Ranitomeya variabilis, assembly GCF_051348905.1. NCBI lineage: Eukaryota > Metazoa > Chordata > Amphibia > Anura > Dendrobatidae > Ranitomeya > Ranitomeya variabilis. Next base: position 828,595,818 of record NC_135232.1, on the reverse strand, counting down.
TATATATATATATATATATATATATTGTGGTAGATTGGCTCTCTTGTCTGCTACTGAGGTAGACACATGGGCTTAAAGTCCAAGACTGGTTTATTGCTTCATAAACCAGATTGTATCCGCTGCACTTGCATTGAGTGAGGCTGCACCCATCTAGTCGGCACGTGACCGTATGTGTGCAAATCACATACTTTGTGCTTATGCGCCTGGCACTGGATAATCCTCACAGTGTGCAGTGTGCACAATGTGAGGATTCACAAGTTTGCAGTCTCATATACTGACTGCAGATTTGTAGCTTAAGACCTGACAACCCCTTTAATGTTTATGAAGTGCTTTAGCCGTTGACTACTTTTACAGTTTTTAACTTTTTCTTCTCTATTCAGGTTAATTGCTTATATTTTCCATTTTTTTGTTAAATACAGTTATATTTTCCAATAATTTTATATTGCAGATAGCAATGTCAGCCAACAATACTCAAGGAGTTTCACCACCAGACAGAAGTGGGGCTCTAAGCATGGAGCCAATAGAGTGGATTCAGAGACCGGATTTGAACAGATTAAAAGATAGAATAATCTCAATAGCGCCAAAGCAGATAGTATTAAATCCAGAAGCTCTACTATTTACCCATGACACAAAGGCAAGAGCTAAATCAAGAAAAAGACAGCAGACTGTTAAACTGGAGCCCCTGGTAAGATAACACGCTTTACTTTACTATTCTCAGTTACATAGCTCTTATTACGGAACGGCTGTGACTTACTTTATATGACATTGACAAGCCATGCTGTTTTGTACAAAAAGTATTCACTAACATGTTTAATATGTAATCTATTTAGTAAAATGATTCACAATGATACATATGTCTAATACTGACATGACTTGTATACTCAATTCTGGTTTTGAAGGTGTTGTTTTTTTCTTACAACCACTCTTTATTAATAAGTGTCATGATGAGATCCAGGGTTTAATCCTGTCTGCCCTTTTTCCGGGCGGATCATGTCAAGGGTTAGCTTTGCTCTGCCTCATTCTGGGTTCAGGTGTGCTATTTTTCTCCGAGGTATCCTGCTGGCGGTGTCAGCTATAGTTCTGTCTTCAGCATGTGAACCTGACTCTGGTAGCTCTTGATCTGTCCTGTTGTAATCCCTGACTTGCCCCGTGTCTGTTGACTTCCCTCTGTCTGCCCTTTTCCCAGTGTTTCCCTGTTTTTTGGCTTAATTCTCTGGTTTTGGACTTGGCTCGTATTCAGACTCGCTTCTGCCTTTGGTACTATTGTCTTCTCTGGTTCTGACCTCCTGGCTTGGCTATTGACTCCATTATTGTTTGTCCCTATTGTACAGTATATTGCCCTTTCTGGTTTACTGATCTCTTGCTACGTCCTGACTATCCGTTCTGTCTATTCCTTTTGTACTGTTGCGCTATCTCGTGCTTTGACTCGGCTTGTCTGACCACTCTCTCACCACTTGGTGGCATCTGTGCTGCTGCTCTGTGTGTGCAGTCTCACTTCCCTCTCAAGCTCCCCCGGGTGGAGGTTGCGCCGTACTGCACTGCAGCAGCATGACAATAAGATGATTAGCTGATTGCAAGACCACTGCTTCTGGTGGTCCTCATTTTCCCTATAGGTACGCGAGGGTGAAACATTACATAAAATCATTGATATTAATAAGTGGCACATTTTCTCCAGACAGAGGGGGACCCTGGATAGAGGTTTTCTTAAAAAGTCAACCCTAAGTGTCACTGTGCTGTAACCAGCAATGTGCTAATGTCCCAGCTGGTCTCATTTTTAGGGCTTGCGCACCCGACTGATTTTTATTGTATGAGTGCAATCCATGGTTTTCATGGATAGCAGTCATGCCTATGATATTCTATGGGGCTGTGCACATGCTGGTTTTTTTTTCCTCAAACCAAATTTTCCACAGAAAAAAATTAAAGGAATGTCCAATTTTGATCTGTGTGTGGTCCGATTTTCACAGGCTAATAGAATAGAAAAGGTGGAGAAACTTTTTTTTTCTCTCCACACCCAAGAAAAACTGATGCCACGCAGATCAAAGTCTGATCAGAATAGTCGGACCGTTTTCTCGGATGTGGAGACATCAGTTGTGTGACCCTACCCTTAGGCCACGACAGGGCGGCTACCAGGATTTTCAGGTTCCCATACTGGCAACAATTTTGGGCCCCATTGACACTCTGCCTAGGCTCTACCCTAGCTCTGCCTCCACTCCATGAAGGAGGTGGCCGCCATGGATATCCAGCAGAATGTCGGCATGGCTGTCTGCGCCAAACATCTGCTTGAATATCCATTATGTGAACTTGCCCTAATTATTATCCCATATGTTGTGTATATGGTATAAGTATTAGGTTACTAGAATATCCCCTTTAAGACAGACAACTATACCTTATTGCAGGCAGGTAGCAGTCAGTAGGGTTGAACTTACTAGTACTTAGTAGTTTGCAGGCTGGCAGTAGACAGAGACAGCCACCAATTTCACACTACACGAGCATGGAGGGGGGCACAAGAAGAGTAGCAGGTGGGTGGATGAATGGGAGGTCGGATAGTCGAGTGGGCGGGTGCGCGCATCTCATCACTTTTGGGCCCTCAGCTCCTGCCTAGGGCGCGCTGGAACTTAGGAACACAGGGCATTCCAGCAGCATCTGACGTCACTGATGTCAGATGTGGATGGCCCCCTCTGCTATGGCCATACAATGTAAGTAGCTGTGACTGTGAGTGACTGGGGCCCTGGGGCTTAATAAAGCAAACTAAAGTAATTAACACAGGCCCTAGCATTCTACACAGTCTGCCAGGCTGTTTGTACAGTAGATCGGCTGTGCTGCCTCAGCGCAGGTGGTGCATCTTGTCTCACGCAGTCCGGGCCCATCCCTTTGAGTTGGCTCACCGGGCCCCATACACCAGTAATGGCAGTATTGCCTTGATGGCGGCCCTGGCCCATGTGCACAAGTTCAGTATTTGGCCAGTATTTTACCTCAGTATTTATAAGCCAAAATTAGAAGTGACGCAGCCATAGGAAAAGTATATTAGAAGCACGTCACCACTTCTGTATTTATCACCCACTCCTGGTTCTGTCCTACAAATACAGAGGTAAAATACTGACCAAATACTGAATGCGTAAACATGGCTGTAAAGGGAAAATTATGTGGGGGGTTTTTCCCAGCAGGTGTATACAGGTGTGTCTCACAAAATTTGAATATCATCAAAAAGTTAATTTATTTCAGTTCTTCAATGCAAAAAGTGAAACTTATACATACATTGCCTTGCAAAAGTATTCGGCTCCCTGGAACTTTTCAACCTTTTCCAACATATCATGCTTCAAACATAAAAGATACCAAATGTAAATTTTTGTGAAACACAATTGTGAAGTCAAACAAAATTTATTGGTTATTTTAAATTTTTGTGGAAATTCAAAAACTGAAAAGTGGAGCGTGCAATATTATTCTGCCCCTTTACTTTCAGTGCAGTAAACGCACTCCAGAAGTTCATTGTGGATCTCTGAATGATCCAATGTTGTCCTAAATGCCTAATGATGATAAATATAATCCACCTGTGTTTAATCAAATCTTTGCATAAATGCACCTACTCTGTGATAGTCTCAGGGTTCAGTTTGAAGCACAGAGAGCATCATGAAGACCAAGGAACACAACAGGCAGGTCCATATTGAAGCGATCATATTGAAATGGAAGGAGTATCATACCACTGCAAATCTACCAAGACCCGGCCGTCCCTCTAACTGTCATCTCAAACAAGGAGAAGACTGATCAGAGATGCAGCCAAGAGGCCCATGATCACTCTGGATGAACTGCAAAGATCTACAGCTGAGGTGGGACAGTCTGTCCATAGGACAGCAATCAGTCATACACTGCACAAATCTGGCCTTTATGGAAGAGTGGCAAGAAGAAAGCCATTTCTCAAAGATATCCATAAAAAGTGTTGTTTAAAGTTTGCAACAAGCCACCTGGGCAGGGGCTGACTGGCCCAGGTGGCAAAGAGGCAAATGCCCCCCGGGCCGCTCCTCCAGCTGCTGTTCAGGGCCGGCTGCCTGGTGGTGGCTACAGCCACACAGCAAATTGTGCACAGCCATGTCTGCTGTACTGTGACGCGGCCGGCAGCAGACACAGCCGCATCACAGTCAGCGCACACATCTGCGCTGGGGCCAGGAGCTATGCTTGGCTGTCACCTTGATGGCTGCACAGCTACTGCTCCCTTCATGTTCTCTATACTTCCAGGTTAGGTGTTGGGCATGCGCGATGGCATCCTCACGCACGCGCCGACATGACCCGAATGCTTGAAGCAGAGAGGCACTGCAGGGGAGCGACTGGTGAGGTAAGTATGAAGAACTTTTTTGTTTTCTTTATAAAATAAATTTAATGGTGGGTAACTGCAAGTGATGAAATGGGAGGTGTAAGGAGACTGCACATGATGGAATTTGTGGGTTAATGGAGACTGCACATGATGGAGTGAGGGGGTAAGTGGGGCTGCACATGATGAAGATTGAGTGGGGCTGTACATGATGGAGTGGGGCTGCACATGATAGTTTAGTGGATAAAGGAGACTGCACATGATGAAGTGGGGAGAGTGGGGCTGTATGATGGAATGGGGCTGCACATGATGATGTGGGGGTAAGGGGGATTGTGCATGATGAAGGGGGAGTGGGGCTGCACATGAAGTGGGGGGTAAGGGGGATTGCACATGATGAAGTGGGGGGTAAGGGGGACTGCACATGATGAAGTGGGGGTTAAAGGGGACTGCACATGATGAAGTGGGGGGTAAGGTGATCTGCACATGAAGTGGGGGGTAATGGGGACTGCACATGATAAAGTGTAGTGTAAGATGGACTGCACATGAAGTGGGGGGTAAGGGTGACTGCACATGATGAAGTGGGGGGTAAGGGGACTGCACATGATGAAGTGGGAGAACGGGACTGCAGGACTGCACATGATGAAGTGTGTCTGATGTGGGACTGCTCATGATGAAATGGAAGGGGGATAGGGGGCTGCAAATGATGAAGGGGCACTGCAGATGAAGTGAGGGGGTGATAGGGGACTGCAATGAATGAAGTAAGGGGACTTCAAATTAAAGTGGGGGGACTGCAAAATGATAAATTCAGTGTGAGGTACAGGGGACAGCAATTTAATTGAAGGTGGGGGTGGGGAGAGCAAATGATCAATTGAAGAGGGGGTGGGGAGAGCAAATGATGATCTAGGGGAAGAACAAATAATTAATTTTAAGGGTGGGGAGTAAATGATGTATTGAATGTGGGGTAGAGCAGTTGATAATGAATAGAGGGTGAGAGAGAAAGACATGATAATGAATTGGGGTGGGAGGGGCATGTAACTATAATGAATCGGAGTTAGGGTTAGAATGGTAGGTACATAGTGGGGGGCGTTGAGGATGAAGTGACTGGTAATGAATTGGGGGAAAGAGTACAGGTGCTAATTAATTTATATCTTAAATGGGGAAAGTGGCTATTTATAGTTAGTGGGTGCACAGTGGTGGATTATAATTTATATTTGGAATAGTCGGTTAATAATAATAATTATAATAATTTTATTTCTATAGTGCCAACACTTTACATTTTAGAGGGGACTTGTACAGACAATGGACATTAAGCATAACAATAAACACATAGATCAACAGATACCAAAAGGAATAAGGGTCCTGCTCGCAAGCTTACAATCTATGAGGTTGCATAATAACCAATTATATATTGTTTGTGGGTGCACCTCTGTATTCAGATGTCTAGTGTACACCATGTTCCAAATTATTATGCAAATTGGATTTAAGTGTCATAAAGATTTAATTGTTTTGTTTTTCAAATAAACTTGTGGATGGTATTGTGTCTCAGGGCTCAATGGATCACTAAAATCAATCTTAAACACATGTGATCATTAGTTTTCCAGGTGATTCTAATTAAAGGAAAACTACTTAAAAATGATGTTCCACATTATTAAGCAGACCACAGGTTTCAAGCAATATGGGAAATAAAAAGAATCTCTCTGCTGCTGAAAAGCATTAAATAGTGCAATGCCTTGGTCAAGGTATGAAAACATTAGATATTTCATGAAAACTTAAGAGTGATCATCATACTGTGAAGAGATTTGTGACTGAAACAGAGCACAGACAGAGTTCATGCAGATAAAGGCATAATGAGGAAGGTTTCTGCCAGACAAATTCATTGGATAAAGAGAGCAGCTGCCAAAATACCATTACAAAGCAGCAAACAGTTATTTGAAGCTGCTGGTGCCTCTGGAGTCCCTCGAACCTCAAGGTGTAGGATCCTTCAAAGGCTTGCTGTGGTGCATAAGCCTACTATTCGGCCACCCCTAAACAGTGTTCACAAGCAGAAACGGTTGCAGTGGGCCCAGACACACATGAAGACTGATTTCCAAACAGTCTTGTTTACTGATGAGTGTCGAGCAACCCTGGGTGGTCCAGATGGATGGAGTAGTGGATGGTTGGTGGATGGCCACCATGTCCCAACAAGGCTGCAATGTCAGCAAGGAGATGGAGGAGTCATGTTTTGGGCCAGAATCATGGGGAAACAGCTTGTAGGGCCCTTTAAGGTTCCCGAAGGTGTGAAAATGACCTCGGCAAAGTATATAGAGTTTCTGACTCACAACTTTCTTCCATGGTATAAAAATCATCTTCATGCATGTCAATGCACCATCTCATGCTGCAAAGAATATCTCTGAGTCATTGGCTGCTATGGGCATAAAAGGAGATAAACTCATGGTATTGCCACCATCTTCCCCTGACCTCAACCCTATACAGAACCTTTGGAGTATCATCAAGCAAAAGATCTATGAGGGTGGGAGGCAGTTCACATCAAAACAGCAGCTCTGTGAGGCTATTCTGACTTCATGCAAAGAAATACAAGCAGAAACTCTCCAAATACTCACAAGTTCAATGGAGGCGAGAACTGTGAAGGTGATAACAAAGAAGGGTTCCTATGGTAACATGTGACTTGGCCTGTTAGGATGTTTTGGCGTTAAATAGCTTTTTTGTTCAGTGAATGTGACCTCCTAATGCTGCAAATTCCACAAATGAGCATTTTCAGTTCTTTAAAACAGATCAAATGTTTAGAAATTCTACTGTGCCTAATAATTTGGAACAGTGCATTTTGAGTTTTTATTCATTTTGGAGATTATACTGTTATCATTGGGAGGTTTCTTCAATAAAATTTGATGTATAATCTAACGGGTGATGACTTTTATTAGACTGACTGTCATTTGCACCGACCATTTAGGAAAATCCGAGAAAAATATAATTTGCATAATAATTTGGAACATGGTGTAGAAGAAAGGGAAAAAGTGGGGAATGTGGTCTGGAGGCCTAGGTAACTGTGTTATTTTATGCAGAGATGAGTCCTGGCTGGGAGAAGTGACGGCAGTCTGTGCTGGATGAAAATGAAAAGCAAAGATGAAGGACTTCAGCTAGAGACGTCACTAGTGAGTCAGTGTATTACCTGTACACTGACACTATACACTGTATACTATATACAAAGCTCCTGTGTATAATGTCACTGGCAGTGGTGATCACTAGTGTTGAGCGATACCGTCCGATACTTGAAAGTATCGGTATCGGAAAGTATCGGCCGATATCGGCAAAGTATCGTATCTAATCCGATACCGATACCCGATACCAATACAAGTCAATGGGACTCAAGTATCGGACGGTATCCCTGATGGTTCCCAGGGTCTGAAGGAGAGGAAACTCTCCTTCAGGCCCTGGGAACCATATTAATGTGTAAAATAAAGAATTAAAATAAAAAATATTGATATACTCACCTCTCCGACGCAGCCTGGACTTTACCGCCGTAACCGGGAGCCTTCTGTGCTTAAAATGCGCGCGTTTAATGGTTTCCGTGACGTCACGGCTTCTGATTGGTCGCGTGCCGCCCATGTGACCACGACGCGACCAATCACAACAAGCCGTGACGTAATTTTCAGGTCCTGAATGCCTAGAATTAGGCATCAGGACCTGAAAATTACGTCACGGCTTGTGATTGGTCGCGTCGCGGTCACATGGGCGACGCGACCAATCACAAGCCGAGACGTCACGGGAGGCAGTAAACGCGCGCATTTTAAAATTATGTCACGGCTTCTGATTGGTCGCGTGCCGCCCATGTGACCGCGACGCGACCAATCACAAGCAGTGACGTAATTTTCAAATCCTGAATGCCTAGAATTAGGCATCAGGACCTGAAAATTACGTCACGGCTTGTTGTGATTGGTCGCGTCGCGGTCACATGGATCCAAAATACACCCAGAAGACAGTTAAATTTGGTGGTGGAAAGATCATGGTCTGGGGTTACATTCCGTATAGGGGTGTGCGAAACATTTGCAAGGTGGAAGGCAATATCAATAGCCTAAAATATCAAGAAGTATTAGCTACCTCTTATATTCCAAATCATAAAAGAGGTCATTCTGCAGCAGGATGGTGCTCCATCTCATACATCCATCTCTACAACAAAGTTCCTCCAGGCAAAAAAGATCAAGGTGTTCAAGGACTGGCCAGCCCAGTCACCAGACATGAACATCATTAGGCATGTTTGGGGTAGGATGAAAGAGGAAGCTTGGAAGACAAAACCAAAGAATCTAGAGGAGCACCACAACTTCATTCACCAATGTTATGCAACATATATTTGTATGTTAAGTTAATTATTTGTCTGTGGGCAACAAAAATTTTGTCTTGCCAAAATCTGACCATTCTGTGTCCATTAACTGATCAATATTTCTGCTTTAATAACAATTTATTTTCTTAACCTAAACCACATTTTGGAGGGTTTCAGCTTTCAAAAGAATAACATACAACCAATGGATGAATTTAACGTCAGGTTATAAGCTTTTATTTACATAACATGAATAAGCGACATAACTTGTGTCAGGGAGTGTATGGTGTATGGCATCATTGGTCTTTGTATAGAGTGTAGTTTCATGTAGAGGTAATGGTGATATTATAATATTATGTATTCTCTGTGTAGTGGTGATAGTACTAGGCAGTGTAGCTGTATTGTTGTGTGTAGGTTTGTAAGTAAGCTCCGTTATGGCACCATATCTAAGCAGTAAGCTTGGTTCTGGTACTCTATCAATGTAGTAATCTAGATTATGGTACTGTATGTATGTCGTAATCTCAGTTCTGCTCCAGTTTCTATGTAGCAGACTTGGTTCCATGTAGTAGACATATTAAGCTCGGTTCTGCTCCCTTATCTCTGTAGTAAGCTCGGTTCTGCTCCCATATCTCTGCAGTAAGCTTGGTTCTGCTCCCTTATCTCTGTAGTAAGCTCGGTTCTGCTCCCATATCTCTGCAGTAAGCTCGGTTCTGCTCCCATATCTCTGTAGTAAGCTCGGTTCTGATCCCTTATCTCTCTAGTAAGCTCGGTTCTGCTCACTTATCTCTGTAGTATGCTAGGTTCTGCTCCCATATCTCTGTAGTAAGTTTGGTTCTGCTCCCATATCTCTGTAGTAAGCTCGATTCTGTTCCCATATCTCTGCAGCAAGCTCGGTTCTGCTCCCATTTCTCTGCACTAAGCTCGGTTCTGCTCCCATATCTCTGTAGTAAGCTCGGTTCGGCTCCCATATCTCTGAATCTAGTAAGTTCGGTTCTGCTCCCATATCTCTATAGTAAGCTCTGTTCTGCTCCCATATCTCTGTAGTAAGCTCTGTTCTGCTCACATATCTCTGTAGTAAGCTCTGTTCTGTTCCCATATCTCTGGAGTAAGCTCGATTCTGCTCCTATATCTATGCAGCAAGCTCTGTTCAGTTTCCATATCTGTGTACCAGCTTGTTTTTAAAGCCTGTTATCTCTGCTACTTTAAGGCCATGTGCACAAGTTCAGTATTTTTCACGTTTTTTCTCGTTTTTTCGCTATAAAAACGTGATAAAAATGCGAAAAAAAGGCTAACATATGCCTCCTATTATTTACAGTGTATTCCGCATTTTTTGTGCAAATGTTGCATTTTTTTTCCGCAAAAAAATCGCATTGTGGAAAAAAAAAGCAACATGTTCATTAAAAATGCGGAATTGCGGGGATTCCGCACACCTAGGAGTGCATTGATCTGCTTACTTCCTGCACGGGGCTGTGCACACCATGCAGGAAGTAAGCAGATTATATGCGGTTGGTACCCAGGGTGGAGGAGAGGAGACTCTCCTCCACGGACTGGGCACCATATAATTGGTCAAAAAAAAAAGAATTAAAATAAAAAATAGTCATATACTCACCTTCGATGGCCCCCGGAGTGTTCCCGCCTCTCACCGCTGCATGCTGCCGCTTTGGGTCCTATAGATGGTGTGGTTCAGGACCTGCGATGACGTCGCTGTCTTGTGATTGGTCGCGAGACCGGTCATGTGACCGCTCACGTGACCGCGACGTCATCGAAGGTCCTGAACCACACCATCTAGGAACGGACGCCGCTGAGGATATCGGCTGTCTGCAGAGGGTGAGTATAACCATTTTTTTATTTTTTTTAATTATTTTTAAACATTCTATCTTTTACTATAGATGCTGCATAGGCTGCATCTATAGTAAAAAGTTGGTCACACTTGTGTGACCAACCTGTCAGTCAGTTTTCCAAGCGATGCTACAGATCGCTTGGAAAACTTTGGTATTCTGCAAGCTAATTACGCTTGCAAAATGCTAAAAAAGACGCGAAAAAAACGGGAAAACAACGCAAAAAAAAATGCAGATTTCTTGCAGAAAATTTCCGGTTTTCTTCAGGAAATTTCTGCAAGAAATCCTGACGTGTGCACATACCCTAATGCAGTAGCCAGATATAAGCAGGGAAAAGGAGGGCCACCGCAACTCGAGGGCCACTGCCTTGTGATTGCCCCCCAGGCTGAAAATTGCCAGCCAGCCCCTGCACCTGGGAGACACACCAAACATGTGGAAGAAGGTGCTCTGGTCAGATGAAACCAAAATCGAACTTTTTGGCAACAATGCCAAACGATATGTTTGGCGTAAAGGCAACACAGCTCATCACCCTGAACACACCATCCCCACTATCAAACATGGTGGTGGCAGCATCATGGTTTGGGCCTGTTTTTCTTCAGCAGGGACAGGGAAGATGGTTAAAATTGATGGGAAGATGGATGAAGCCAAATACAGGACCATTTCTGAAGAAAACCTCTTGGAGTCTGCAAAAGACCTGAGTCTGGGACAGAGATTTGTCTTCCAACAAGACAATGATCCCAAACCTAAAGCAAAATCTACAATGAAATGGTTCACAAATAAACGTATCCAGGTGTTAGAATGGCCAAGTCAAACTCCTCAATCCAATCGAGAATCTGTGGAAAGAGCTGAAAACTGCTGTTCACAAACGATCTCCATCAAACCTCACTGAGCTCAAGCTGTTTGCCAAGGAAGAATGGGCAAGAATTTCAGTCTCTCGATGTACAAAACTGATAGAGACATACCCCAAGCGACTTGCAGCTGTAAGCGCAGCAAAAGGTGGCGCAACAAAGTATTAGGTTAAAGGGGCCGAATAATATTGCACGTCCCACTTTTCAGTTTTTGAATTTCCACAAAAATTTAAAATAACCAATAAATTTCGTTCAACTTCACAATTGTGTTCCACTTGTTGTTTATTCTTCACCAAAAATTTACATTTGGTATCTTTATGTTTGAAGCATGATATGTGGGAAAAGGTTGAAAAGTTCCAGGGAGCCGAATACTTTTGCAAGGCACTGTATATTATATAGAGTCATTACAAGCAGAGTGATCTATTTCAAGTGTTATTTCTGTTAATGTTGATGATTATGGCTTACAGCCAATGAAAACCCAAAAGTCATTATCTCAGTAAATTAGAATACTTCATAACACCAGCTTGAAAAATTATTTTAAAATCTGGAATGTTGGCCTACTGAAATGTATGTTCAGTAAATGCAGTTGGAGCGCCCCCACCGCCGCAGGGCCGAGGGGTACCCGGTACCGGGCCTTTCTGTCTCGGTTCTGGGATTGTCACGGTGGCTAGACCCAGTCCGTGACCCTGCTGAGGGGCGTCCAATGAAAGTTGAGAATGATGTGGTGTGGTGCAGGTCGCGGTGAATAACGAGGACACCAGGTTGCAGTCTCTTTACCTCTTTACTGAAGGCTTCAGGATCCTCAATCCAGAGTACGGTTAACAGGGCTGTCTGAGACCGGCCTGTCCGATGGCAGTTCCAGAGTTCCCTTTGCAGGTGGAAATCTGTGCCTACCTTCTAGCGCTTGTGTGTTGTAGTCCTTCCCTGCTTGGCACCACGGGATAGTCCTCACAACTGTTGTGTCTGTTTCTGAAGTTCCCTCACAACTGATTCTGATGTTCTTCTCCGTCCCCCAGATGATATGGCTAGGACGCACCCGTATGATGGGTAGGCCTGGAGTTCTTCCGGGACCCTAGAGTCGCCCCTCTCCAACTGTGGCCCCCTATGTCTGCTTAGGTGATTTGGGTGAGACAGCCAGCCTATAACTGACTGTCCTGCCGTAGGTTTGAAGTAAGGCCTGGAGCTCAATACTTCCTCGGCGTTTCCGGCCACCGGCTACGCGCCTCAGTAGGATGTTGCCTCGATCTTACAGCACGACTCCTACTGGTGTTTTCTCCTTGTTGCGTTGATCTCGTTTCTCACTCTTCACAATAAACCTCGCTTCTTGTCCTTTCTTGGGGTACCGCCGCAATGAAGTGCAGGCGCGGTCCCGTAACGTTCTTTCTGTTTGCTAGGCCTCTGTCAGGATCCCACCCCTGACAGGGACCCCCCTGAATCTTCCCCTGCAACACCCTCTGCCACAGGATGTTGCTTGGTTCCAACCCAGTCAGCTTTCTGTCCCACTTCCTATCTAACCCCCAGTTTTACCAGATTGTGAGGAGTGGCCTAATACATAGCACCCTTTGCTCCCCCTGGAGGCCAGACTGTGAAGTGTATTGGTGTCTGTGATACCTGGTCAGGCGAACTCCTTCAGTGCCATCAGACGTACCAACACCCCCCTTAGCGGCGGAGCATCAGTACTGCAACGACCAGGACTCTGGGGCGCTGCACTCCCCCCCGGTTAACCCCTTCACCCCAAAGCCTGTTTTCACCTAAGTGACACGGCCAATTTTTAGAATTCTGACCACTGTCACTTTATGAGGTCATAACTCTAAAACGCTTCAACGGATCCTGGTGATTCTGACAATGTTTTCTTGTGACATATTGTACTTCATGATAGTGGTAAAACTTCTTCGATATGACTTGCATTTATTTGTGAAAAAAACAAAAATTTGTCGAAAATTATGAAAATTTAGCAATTTTCAAAATTTAGTTTTTATGCCCTTAAATTAGAGAGTTATATCTCCTAATATAGTTAATAAACAACATTTCCCACATGTCTGCTTTACATCAGCACAATTTTGGAAACATAATTTTTTTTTGTTAGGGAGTTATGAGGGTTAAAAGTTGACCAGCGATTTCTCATTTTTGCAAGAAAATTTGCAAAACCATTTTTCTTACGGACCACCTCACACTTGAAGTGACTTTGAGGGGTCTATATGACAGAAAATGCCCAGAAGTGACACCATTCTAAAAACTGCACCCCTCAAGGTACTCAAAACCACATTCAAAAAGTTTATTAACCCTTCAGGTGCTTCACAGGAATTTTTGGAATGTTTAAAAAAAATTGAACATTCAACTTTTTTTTCACAAAATTTTTACTTCAGATCCAATTTGTTTTATTTTACCAAGGGTAACAGGAGAAATTGGATCAAAAAAGTCGTTGTACAATTTGTCCTGAGTACACCGATACCCCACATGTTGGGGTAAACCATTGATTGGGCACATGGCAGAGCTCGGAGGGGAAGGAACGCCATTTGACTTTTCAATGCAAGATTTGATGGAATTGAGATCGGAACCCATGTCGCAATTGGAGAGCCCCTGATGTGCCTAAACAGTGGAAACCCCCACAAGTGACACCATTTTGGAAAGTAGACCCTCTAAGGAACTAATCTAGATATGTGGTGAGCACTTTGAACCTCCAAGTGCTTCACAGAAGTTTATAATGTAGAGCCGTAAAAAAAAATTCATATTAATTTTCACAAAAAATGATCTTTTTGCCCCAAATTTTTTATTTTCCCAAGGATAACAGGATAAATTGGACCCCAAAAGTTGTTGTGCAATTTTTCCTGAGTACGCTGATATTTCATATATGGGGATAAACCACTGTTTTGGGCGCATGGCAGAGCTCGGAAGGGAAGGAGCGCCATTTGACTTTTCAATGCAAAATTGGCTGGAATTGAGATCGGAACCCATGTCGTGTTTGGAGAGCCCCTGACGTGCCTAAACAGTGGAAACCCCCACAAGTGACACCATTTTGGAAAGTAGACCCTCTAAGGAACTAATCTAGATGTGTGGTGAGCACTTTGAACCTCCAAGTGCTTCACAGAAATTTATAATGTAGAGCCGTAAAAAAAAATTCATATTAATTTTCACAAAAAATGATCTTTTTGCCCCAAATTTTTTATTTTCCCAAGGGTAACAGGATAAATTGGACCCCAAAAGTTGTTGTGCAATTTGTCCTGAGTACGCTGATACTTCATATATGGGGATAAACCACTGTTTGGGCGCATGGCAGAGCTCGGAAGGGAAGGAGCGCCATTTGACTTTTCAATGCAAAATTGGCTGGAATTGAGATCGGAACCCATGTCGTGTTTGGAGAGCCCCTGACGTGCCTAAACAGTGGAAACCCCCACAAGTGACACCATTTTGGAAAGAAGACCCCCTATGGAACTTATCTAGATGTGTGGTGAGCACTTTTAACCCCCAATTGTTTCACTAAAGTTTAGAATGTAGCGCTATGAAAATTAAAAAATCATTTTTTCTTTCCACAAAATGATGTTTTAGCCCGCAATTTTTTTTCCCCAAGGGTAACAGGAGAAATTGGACCACAAAAGTTATTGTCCAATTTGTCCTGAGTACGCTGATACCCCATACATTGGGGGGAACCACTGTTTGGGCGCACAGCAGAGCTCGGAAGGGAAGGAGCGCCGTTTGAAATGCAGACTTAGATGGATTGGTCTGCAGGTGTCATGTTGCATTTGCAGAGCCCCTGATGTACCTAAACAGTAGAAACCCCCCACAAATGACCCAATATTGGAAACTAGACCCCCCGAGGAACTTATCTAGATGTGTTGTGAGAACTTTGAACCAACTAGTGTTTCACTACAGTTTATCACGCAGAGCCGCGAAAATAAAAAATATTTTTTTTTCCACAAAAATGATATTTTAGCCCCCACGTTTTTATTTTCCCAAAGGTAATAGGAGAAATTGGACAACAAAAGTTGTTGTCCAATTTGTCCTGAGTACGCTGATACCCCATATATGGGGGGGAACCACTGTTTGGGCGCACGGCAGAGCTCGGAAGGGAAGGAGCGCCTTTTGAATTGCAGACTTAGATGGATTGGTCTGCAGGTGTCATGTTGCATTTGCAAAGCCCCTGATGTACCCAAACAGTAGAAACCCCCCACAAGTGACCCCATATTGGAAACTAGACCCCCCAGGGAACTTATCTAGATGTGTTGTGAGAACTTTGAACCAACTAGTGTTTCACAACAGTTTATCACGCAGAGCCGCGAAAATAAAAAATATTTTTTTTTTCCACGAAAATGATATTTTAGCCCCCACGTTTTTATTTTCCCATGGGTAACAGGACAAATTGGACCCCAAAAGGTGTTGTCCAACTTGTCCTGAGAACGCTGATACCCCATATGTTGGGGGGAACCACTGTTTGGGCGCACAGGAGAACTCGGAAGGGAAGGAGCACTGTTTTAGTTTTTCAAAGCAGAATTGGCTGGAATTGAGATCGGACGCCATGTCGTGTTTGGAGAGCCCCTGATGTGCCTAAACAGTGAAAACTCCCCAATTCTAACTGAAACCCTAACCCCAACCCTAACCCCAGCCCTAACCCTAGCCCTAACCCCAACCCTAGCCCTAACCCTAGTCCTAACCCTAGCGCTACTTTCACACTAGCGTTTTTTTGCATACGTCGCAATGCGTCGTTTTGGCGAAAAAACGCATCCTGCAAAGTCATCTGCAGGATGCGTTTTTTCCCCATAGACTAACATTAGCGACGCATTGCGACGTATTGACACCCGTCGCAACCGTCGTGCGACGGTTGCGTCGTGTTGTGGCGGACCGCAGGCAGCAAAAAACGTTACATGTAACTTTTTTTGTGCCGACGGTCCACCATTTCCGACTGCGCATGCGCGGCTGGAACTCCGCCCCCACCTCCCCGCACCTCACAATGGGGCAGCGGATGCGTGGAAAAACAGCATCTGCTGCCCCCGTTGTGCGGCGCTTGCACAGCATGCGTCGGTACGTCGGGCCGACGCAGTGCGACGGCCCCGTACCGACGCTAGTGTGAAAGTAGCCTAACGGGAAAATGGAAATAAATATATTTTTTAAAATTGTATTATTTTTCCCTAACTAAGGGGGTGATGAAGGGGGATTTGATTTACTTTTATAGCGTTTTTTAGCGGATTTTTATGGTTGGCAGCCATCACACACTAAAAGACGCTTTTTATTGCAAAAAATAGTTTTTGCATCACCACATTTTGAGAGCTATAATTTTTCCATATTTTGGTCCACAGAGTCATGTGAGATCTTGTTTTTTGCGGGACGAGTTGACGTTTTTATTGGTACCATTTTCGGGCACATGACATTTTTTGATCGCTTTTTATTCCGATTTTTGGGAGGCGGAATGAACAAAAACCAGCAATTCCTGAAATTCTTTTAGGGGGGGCGTTTATACCTTTCCGCGTTTGGTAAAAAGGATAAAGCAGTTTTATTCTTCGGGTCAGTACGATTACAGCGATACCTCATTTATGTAATTTTTTTATGTTTTGGCGCTTTTACACAATAAAAACTATTTTATATAAAAAAATATTTGTTTTTGCATCGCTTTATTCTGAGAGCTATAACTTTTTTATTTTTCTGCTGATGATGCTGTATGGCGGCTTTTTTTTTGCGGGACACGATGACGTTTTCAGCGCTACCATGGTTATTTATATCCGTCTTTTTGATCGCGTGTTATTCCACTTTTTGTTTGGCGGTATGAGAATAAAGCGTTGTTTTTTGTATTGTGTGATTTTTTTTAATTTAGATAAAGAAATGTATTTATGGGAATATTTTTCTTTTTTTTCTTTATTTAGGAATTTTTTTTTATTTTTTATTTTACACATGTGGAAATTTTTTTTTTTACTTTTTTACTTTGTCCCAGGGGGGGACATCACAGATCGGTGATCTGACAGTGTGCACAGCACTCTGTCAGATCACCGATGTGACAGGCACATTGCAGAGGCTTGCCGGCGCCTGCTATGAGGAATTCTCAGCAGACGCCGGCAAGCAGGGTCATCTCATGACCCGGAAGGAGTCCCGCGGCCATCTTGGATCCGGGGACTCCTTCCACGTCACCGGAGCAGCACGATCTCATCGCGTTGCTCCGGTGGGAGAGCGCAGGGAGCCCCAGTCCCTGCGCGATCCCCCTCTATGCCGCTGTCACTATTGACAGCGGCATCAGAGGGGTTAAATGCCCGCGATCGGCGATAGCGCCGATCGTGGGCATTGCTGCGGGGTGTCAGCTGTCATATACAGCTGACACCCGCACCCGATCACCGCGGCGCTCAGCGTGAGACCGCGGTGATCGGGGCGCCGTACTAGTACTGCGGCTGGCACTAATGCAGTGCCGGCAGCGCAGTACTAGTACGGCGCATGTCGGGAAGGGGTTAAATCCAGTACTCAGTACTCCTGGACTGTGAAGAAAACAACAATACATGTCAGCAAAAAGACACACAATTTTTGAAATGCAATAACAAGTAATAAGTAATAAGAACAGTGCTTCCCTTTATGGGAGGTGAGGACTCATGAACGTTACAAACATGGTTAAATATTTTAAATAACAGACTATAAATAACTTCTATTACCCAGTCGAGTATTCTACTTAGTGCAATCACTGAACAATAATTTAACATTGCCTTTAAGGACGTATAAGCTGAATCCACTAAAGGCTTACTATAAAACATTACAACGCTAATCAACTTTTTCTTCATTTTTCCAACTTTACATTCGCAGGACCGCCTGTCTATCTGCCCCAGGCCTACTGCCTCTCGCTCTTTTGCAGGACCGCCTCGTTCCTCGTCTGGGCCTACTGCCTTTCTCTTTCTATACACAGTATAGGACTTATCAACCTTCTCTCAGCACAAGATCACTGGGCCATCTCTGTATGGCTCCTAGGAAGACTCACCAATTAACCCCGTACGGGTTCACTTCCTGTCCTCATTCTCTAACACATTATTAAACATTTCCTACAATCAACTAACTGACTACATATAACTTTTACATATAAGCATTATTACTACTTCTTTTAAGGCATCATTATAATTTAAGTGCTATTGGTGAACGTTCCCTTTAAGAGAGAACCAAGTCTCTTGGAGGTAGTGCAACTTCTCAAGCTGCAAGTTCGTGTAAGGCAGGGACTCCTGTACTGTTTCCAGGAACAGTTTCTTCGCAAAGAGTCCGTTTCCTTGTAAAACCAGTAGGGGGCACCTTTAAGAAGGTGCAAACTATTTACAATAAGTTTGTAATCATGCAGTGTTCATGATCCAGCAGTTTTTATAACATGGGGGAACAAGGAGCAAAAGGAAAATAAAAGCAAAAATAAAAAGCAATATGGATCCCGGGTAAACAAAGGGATCCCTTTAAGAATAACCCTAGTCGGGTTTAAAGCAGCAAAAAGCAGGGAAATAAACAGTTAACTATTTACATGTTCAGGTTTCCGAGGTTTAGTTGGACGGCTTCCAGGGCTGCACCTGGCACTTAACCCTTCTTGGCCTGGGAAAAGTGAGGTCCAGGGTTACACCCAGTGCTGGACAAACGCCGTTAATCCGTCTTTCATGTACGGTTAAATCATGCGCAGCGATGGAGGGCTGCGCAGCTTGAGTATGGGCATTTGCTGCAGCAGAGGTAGCGGCTGCTGCAAGATCAGTCACTGGAACGGAGTCAGCAGCTGTGGCACTAGCAGTCACTGGAGTGGTGTCGGTCGTCAGGGCAGGGTCGTCCTTCATACCTGCTTCAGATTCGGTCCCTCCGGTGCCGGTCTGCTCCGTCTCCGCTGGGGTCTGGAACACTGGTTGCGGGGCCTTGTGCTGCGACGTTGTCATCTCTGCTTGCAGCATCTCGCTTTCCGGCAGGGCCTTGCTTTCCAGCTTCGGAGCGCTGGAACTTCTTTCCTGCTCCGGACCAGCCGAGGCTGCCGACAGGCGTCTGGCGAGGCTCCCGATGAAGGTCTTCTTCCACCCGGCCTCAGTGCTCAGCTGCATCCGCAGGAGTTGGTCGCCGAGCTCGTCCACTCCGGCCTGCAGGAAGTCAGGGCCAACAGGTGATGCCTAGCCGCGGTATCTCTCTGGGTAGCTGGGGGAGTCCTCTGCTCCGACCCCATGCTCCAATCCCGGGCGGCTGGCCATGGCGTCTCCCACGTGGCTCACTTCTTCTTCCTCGTCCTTTTCCCGCTCTCTCCTTCGTGGGCGGTTTCGTTTTCGTTGTCTCTGCCCACCATTGAGGATCAGGAGGCGGATCTCGGCTGCTGACGGACACATCCTCAAGGGGCCGAAATATTTAGACTGGGCGGCCATTGTCTTTCGCGCTCTTCTGCTTGTTCACGCCCACTTCCACACCCTTCTTCTTCTCCTGCGCTCCTCGTGGCGCTGTAATGGTGGTGGTTTTGGCGGGAATCGGCAATGCACAGTCTTTGCAATAAGTCACAGTTCAAGCACAATAAATCACAGTTCCAAGGCACACATGACCTGATTCTTCAGGCTTAAGTAGATCCTGTTCGTGACGCCAAGTTGGAGCGCCCCCACCGCCGCAGGGCTGAGGGGTACCCGGTACCGGGCCTTTCTGTCTCGGTTCTGGGATTGTCACGGTGGCTAGACCCGGTCCGTGACCCTGCTGAGGGGCGTCCAATGAAAGTTGAGAATGATGTGGTGTGGTGCAGGTCGCGGTGAATAACAAGGACACCAGGTTGCAGTCTCTTTACCTCTTTACTGAAGGCTTCAGGATCCTCAATCCGGAGTACGGTTAACAGGGCTGTCTGAGACCGGCCGGTCCGATGGCACTTCCAGAGTTCCCTTTGCAGGTGGAAATCTGTGCCTACCTTCTAGCGCTTGTGTGTTGTAGTCCTTCCCTGCTTAGCACCACGGGATAGTCCTCACAACTGTTGTGTCTGTTTCTGAAGTTCCCTCACAACTGATTCTGATGTTCTTCTCTGTCCCCCAGATGATATGGCTAGGACGCACCCGTATGACGGGTAGGCCTGGAGTTCTTCCGGGACCCTAGAGTCGCCCCTCTCCAACTGTTGCCCCCTATGTCTGCTTAGGTGATTTGGGTGAGACAGCCCGCCTATAACTGACTGTCCTGCCATAGGTTTGAAGTAAGGCCTGGAGCTCAATACTTCCTCGGCGTTTCCGGCCACCGGCTACGCGCCTCAGTAGGATGTTGCCTCGATCTTACAGCACGACTCCTACTGGTGTTTTCTCCTTGTTGCGTTGATCTCGTTTCTCACTCTTCACAATAAACCTCGCTTCTTGTCCTTTCTTGGGGTACCACCGCAATGAAGTGCAGGCGCGGTCCCGTAACGTTCTTTCTGTTCGCTAGGCCTCTGTCAGGATCCCACCCCTGACAGGGACCCCCCTGAATCTTCCCCTGCAACACCCTCTGCCACAGGATGTTGCTTGGTTCCAACCCAGTCAGCTTTCTGTCCCACTTCCTATCTAACCCCCAGTTTTACCAGATTGTGAGGAGTGGCCTAATACATAGCACCCTTAGCTCCCCCTGGAGGCCAGACTGTGAAGTGTATTGGTGTCTGTGATACCTGGTCAGGCGAACTCCTTCAGTGCCATCAGACGTACCAACACCCCCTTAGCGGTGGAGCATCAGTACTGCAACGACCAGAACTCTGGGGCGCTGCACACTCAATACTTGGTCGGGGCTCCTTTTGCATCAATTACTGCATCAATGTGACATGGCATGGAGGCAATCAGAATGTGGCACTGCTGAGGTGTTATGGAAGCCCAGGTTGCTTTGATAGCAGCCTTCAGCTCCTCTGCATTGTTGGGTCAGGTGTCTCTTATCTTCCTCCTGACAATACCCCATAGATTATTTATGGGGTTATGGTCAGGCGAGTTTGCTGGCCAATCAAGCACAGTGATGCTGTTGTTTTTAAACCAAGTATTGGTAGTTTTGGCAGTGTGAACAGGTGCCAAGTCCTGCTGGAGAATGAAATTTCCATCTTTAAAAAGCTTGTCGGCAGAGGCAAGCATGAAGTAATCTAAAATTTCCTGGTAGACTGCTGCGCTGACTTTGGTCGTGATAAAACACAGTGGACCTACACCAGCAGATGACATGGCTCCCCAAACCATTACTGATTGTGGAAACTTCACACTAGACCTCAAGCAGCTTGGATTGTGTGCCTCTCCACTCTTCCTCCAGACTCTGGAACCTTGATTTCCAAATGAAATGCAAAATTTACTTTCAACTGAAAACAACACCTTGGACCACTGAGCAGCAGTCCGGTTCTTTTTCTCCTTGACCCAGGTAAGACACTTCTGGCATTGTCTATTGGTCATGAGTGGTTTGGCACAAGGAATGCGACACTTGTCGCCCATGTCCTGGATACAATCTGTGTGTGGTGGCTCTTGAAGCAATGACTCCAGCAGCAGTCCAATCCTTGTGAATCTCCTCCAAATGTTTTAATTACCTTTTTTTTAACAATCCTTTCAAGGCTACGGTTATCCCTGTTGCTTGTGCACCTTTTTCTACAACACTTTTTCCTTCCACTCAACTTTCTATTAATATGCTTGGATACAGCACTCTATGAGCAACCAGCTTCTTTAGCAATTACCTTTTGTGGCTTACCCTCCTTGTGGAGTGTGTCAATGACTGCCTTCTGGACATCTGTCAAGTCAGCAGTCTTCCCATGATTGTGGGTCCTACTGACACAGACTAAGGGACCTTTTTATACACTAAAGGTACCTTCACACGAAGCGACGCTGCAGCGATAGCGACAACGATGCTGATCGCTGCAGCATCGCTGTTTGGTCGCTGGAGAGCTGTCACACAGACGGCTCTCCAGCGACCAACGATGCCGAGGTCCCCGGGTAACCAGGGTAAACATCGGGTTGCTAAGCGCAGGGCCGCGCTTAGTAACCCGATGTTTACCCTGGTTACCAGCGTAAAAGTAAAAATAACAAACAGTACATGCTCACCTGCGCGTCCCCCGGCGTCCGCTTCCTGTGTGGTTACCAGCGTAAAACATCGCTGGTATCGTTGCTTTTGGTGTCAAACCTGACGATACACGCCGGTCTGACGACCAAATAAAGTTCTGAACTTTATTCAACGACCAGCGATATCACAGCAGGATCCAGATCGCTGCTGCGTGTCAAACACAACGATATCGCTATCCAGGACGCTGCAACGTCACGGATCGTTGTCGTTCTCGTTGTAAAGTCGTTTCGTGTGAAGGTACCATTAGGAAGCCTTTGCAGATGTTTTTTTTTCATTATTCCAATTTATTGAGATAATGACTTCTAGGTTTTCATTGGCTGTAAGCCATAATCATCAACATTAACAGAAATAAACTCTTGAAATAGATCACTCTATTTGTGAGGACTCTATATAATATATGAATTTCAGAACTGAAATAAATTAACTTTTTGATGATATTCTAATTTTGTGAGAGACACCTGTATATCTCACTATGTATGGTATCTGCCATTTTTAACGTATCTCATAGAGTCTCCATAAATGTTTGTAGTCGTTAATCTGACCAACTGTATTTCATCTCAATCTTTATTGCCATGAGACCATGAATAACCAATAATGGATTAATGGAACAGGTCATATCTATCTACAGATCTTCATAAAAATATTGCAGTTATGTGCTTTTTATTAGGTGAAAGGAAAACCATGTTGCACGTATCAATTAACACAATATTTTCTTCGCATGCATTAAAGCCTGTATTAAAAACATATCAGGATCAAAATCATCCAGAATATATATACCAAAAGAACAAAGAAGATCTGGTAAATCAAGGTATACTTTTACGTGCATCTCCTGTGGAAAAGAAACTGAGATCCGTCTCATCTACTATAAGGCTTCCTGATCTTCCAGATGATTTAAAAGAAAAACAGGTAAGATACAGAAATATACAATTTTGTGCTGTAATCTGTGGCTACTAAATAGTTCATCTGTTCAAGCCACATCCAAGTTAATGTTAAAGGGAACCTGTCACCCCCCCCCCCCAGTCGTTTCAAACTAAAAGAGCCACCTTGTGCAGCAGTAATGCTGCATTCTGACAAGGTGGCTCTTTTATTTCTGGGTGCTGTAACTAGAGAAATAATCCGTTTTTTAATTTGTCAGAAATACCTTGTCTTCAGTCAAGGAGGCCGGCGTTGCCCCCCTGCTTCAGACGCCACACAGCCGTCACTCAAATCTTCTTGGCGCCGGGCGCCGCCTCCTCAGCGCTGTTTGAAATGAGCCGGCGCATGGGCTCTTTTCTCCTGCCTTGGGCAGGCGCAGTGAGCGCTGGCCGTCCTCTGTCCTCATATGCAGTTTCGGTGACTGCGCCTGTGCGGCCACCCTGCCTGTGATTCCCAGCCCCGTAGTATGAATAAATCATAAGACACTGCGGGGCTGGCATTTACAGGCAGGGCGGCCGCACAGGCGCAGTCACCGAGACTGCATATGAGGAAAGACGGGCAGCGCTCACTGCGCCTGCACCAGGCAGGAAAAAAGAGCGCAGGCGCCGGCTATTTTCAAAACAGCGCTGAGGAGGAGGCGCGGAACCAAGAAGATTTGAGTGACGGCTGTGTGGCTTCTGAAGCAGGATGGGGGAAGGCCTGCCTCCTTGACTGAAGAAAAGGTATTTAGGACAAATTACAAAACGGATTATTTCTCTAGTTACAGCACCTAGAACTAAAAGAGCCACCTTGCCAGAATGCAGCATTACTGCTGCACAAGGTGGCTCTTCTAGTTTGAAACGACTGGGGGGGGGGGGGGGTGACAGGTTCCCTTTAAGTATTACGGCTTCTGCAAATGACCATATTTTCGGTTCGAGTGCGATGAGACTAGACATGAGCGAGTGTACTCGTTACTCGGGTTTCCCCGAGCATGCTTGGGTGGTCTCTGAGAATTTGTGAGTGCTCGGAGGTATAGTTTTTGTCACTGCAGCTGCATGGTTTGCGACTGCTAGCCAGGCTGAATACATGTGGGGGGATTGGATTGCCTGCTTATTAGGCAATCCCCACATGTATTCAGGCTATCTACCTGAGTAATGAGTATACTTGCTCATCACTAGATGCAACAAAACGTCAGATAGCACTCCCACCAATGTTATTCTATGGGGCCGTGCGCATTTCGATTCTTTTTTTCCTCGGGCAGGCTGTCCTAGGAAAAAAACATGCAGCCTGCCCAATTTTACCAAATATTCAGATCACTCTCAGCCATGCAAGTCAATGAGTCAGTGTAAAAAATTGCATTGCACTTGCATGAAATTTGAGTGCAGTTCTATTTTCACTTCCTGACATAATGGAGAGTTCTTTTTCCATTTTCTCCCCATACGAGAAAATCAGAATACATTATGATTAGTGATGAGCGAGTGTACTCGTTGCTCTGGTTTTCCCAAGCACGCTCGGGTGGTCTCCAAGTATTTGTTAGTGCTCGGAGATTTAGTTTTCATCGAGGCAGCTGAATGATTTACAGCTACTAGCCAGCCTCAGTACATGTGGGGGTTGCCTGGTTGCTAGGGAATCACATGTAATCAAGCAGGCTAGTAGCTGTAAATCATTCAGCTGGAGCGAAGAAAACTATATCTCCAAGCAGTTACAAATACTCGGAGGACACCCGAGCAACGAGTACACTCGCTCATGACTAGTTATTATGATCAAACTCGGTTCAGAATGCTGCCTATGTTTTTATCTATATTTAATAAAGTAACTGAAATGTTTTCTGCCCTGGGATTCAAACTCACAACCGATGGCATGGCAGGCATGAGCTTTAGCTTTGAGATACAGGCTGCTCTAAGAATAGGAAATGTTTTCTTTCTGTCTAAGGAGCTAAATGATATTCTTCTTTACAGACATATTGTACTGGTTACTAAAGAGATACATGCGTTTCTATAACCTGTATAGGTATTAAAATAAATGTCAAGAGATTTTTTTTCTAACAAATTATTAAAAAAACAATAACAATAAATTAAAATAACAAAATTGAATACACTTTTTAAAAATAAACATCAAAAAACAGCAAATAACTGGGACTTATTTGATATCCTTGTAATCATAACATCCCATTCAGTACAGTGAACAGATTATTTATGGTTCTTGGTAAGGGTATGTTTCCACGTTCAGGAAACGCTGCTTGTTTGACGCTGCGCAGCGCTGCAGCGTCAAACAAGCAGCGTCCAGATGTTCCAGCATAGTGGAGGGGATTTGATGAAATCCCGTCTCCACTATGCGTGGAAACCCGCACGCGGCGGCCCTGTGACTACGGACATGCTGCGCGTCTTTTCAGATCGCAGCATGCCCGTACACCTTGCGGGGACGCAGCGTCCCCGCAAGGCATATCACAGGGCCCTATGGGACAGAGTGATCATCCCGGATGTGAAGAGTTAACACATCCGGCATGATCGCGTCCCATTAAGGGGGCGGGGCTTAGCGCCGAGCGTCTTCGCCGCTGCGGCGATCCCGCCGCCCATCCGTACCGTGGAGTCATACCTTAGGTGGCGTAAAAAAGGTGTGATTTATTTATTTATTTTAGACATTACAAATTACAAAAATTACAGCTTGTTTTGCAAATAACAAGACCTCGTATAGTGAAACTTACATAAAAATAAAAAAGTATGACTTTAACAGCTATGAATAAATTAACAAAAAAATTACATGATCGCTCAAACAAATGCATCGCAAAAATGTCAGTGTACATGCATCTGTTATGTGTTATGTGTATGTGCATATCTGATAAATGCATAATTTATTATATTGTTCCCAATGTATATATATATGATTTTTTTTATGTCTTTAAATTTAAATATGGGGAGACCCATGCATAAGTCCAAAACAGGGGCCCTTCTCTGTCAATGTTTGTCAATGGACTAGACAGTTTAAAAATGCACCACATTTATCAAATAGCGCATACCACTGTGATAAATTTGGCACATACATTTTAAGACTTTCTCAATCCAGCAGGGTTGTGGCTTAGAAACTGGAGAAATATCAATAGCCAGAAGTGTTGTATTTAAAGATGCGCCAAATATATCCATTGTGCCAAATATATCCATCGTGTGATGCTTTGATAAATTTAGCGCAAATAAAAGTAATGTAGCATCCACCAAAAATTATTTCAAGAATTCGCCTCATATTAAATGTTCCCCCTTGTGTGACACTTTGTTTTATTTGACTCAGCCTCAAGCTAATCTGACTTTAATAACTCCACTCACTATAAATCTCCCCCACACTGAGTAAAAATTAGAGAGTTTTAGTAACTTTGCCCCAGTTCCTAAATCAGTATGAGACATTTACTTGGGAGATGGAGAGATAAGCAAATTGGTTCCATAACGTTTAAGTCCCAAAAAACTAAAAAATCCTATTATTGTGGGCTGGTTCTCCTTCAAGGGAATCTGTCACCAGTTTTTTCCCCACTTAATCTTAGAGCAGTGTATTGTTGAGACAGAGACCCTGATTCCAGCGATGTGTCACTTACAGGACTGATTGCTGTAGTTTTGATTAAATCCCTGTTTTATTAACAAGTGGTTATCACTAGAGGACTAGTAAACTTGCTGCCAGGTAGCAGGGCTGGTTGTAGACAAAGTGGGGCCCTGGGGAAAAGTTTAAAGTGGGGCCCCAAATGCTGACATACTGTATTGCACCTTCACATGAGCCTTTATGTTGCATTTGCATGCGGTGAGTTCGGCCGTTAAGCAAACGTGCTCAACAACATTCAAGTCGTTCGTTGCTTTCCCGATCTTTTTTCACCGGCTGACAAGAATGACGGGCACAGAACGATCACTAATAGATCAGTCTATCCACATACAGTATCATGTATCAGATTTATAAACACAGTCTCTCAATTATATGTAGTTAGAAAATATATTCCCCTAAGTATCAGATATCAACACATTCCCAAATAATTTAATTCAGGGAAAGAGGATCCATTCCACCAAAGGATAATTTAAAATACCAATATTTATTTCAGTAATTTAAAACAATATTAAAAATTCAAGCAGGAATAGCAAAAGTGACAGGTGCAAGTCTATACTCACATTCACAGTTAAATGAATCCATGTAGATAGCAGCTTATAGGCATATCAGATGTATCAAATGTGGTGAAGGCTATCACTAATAGTCCATTTTATATATATAGCATAAATATAGGTAAACCTAATGATCATTGTATAAAGTGCATGTGCCAAATATCACAAAGCTTAATGTAACCAATGTTACTAACAATGTTAGTGGTAAAATTTCTTTGATATGACTTACGTTTATTTGTGAAAAATGGAAATTTGATGAAAATTTAGAAAATTTCACAATTTTCCCATTTTGAATTTTCATGCCCTTAAATCACAGAGACTTGTCACACAAAATACTTAATAAGGTCTGCTTCACACATCAGTGTCTCCAGTACGTGTAGTGACAGTTTTCTCACGTACCGGAGACACTGACACATGTAGACCCATTCAAATGAATGGGTCTATACACATGTCAGCGTGTTTTGACGGACCATGTGTCCATGTGCAAAACACGCAGACATGTCTGTTTTTACCCGGACACAAGGCCTGCCAAACATCCTGCACACATGCACATGGAGAACAGTGTACACTGTCCCCCGAGCACACAGACGGCCGCAGGGGAAGCAGCGCTACTGTAAGCCTCTGTTCCCCTGCGTGTGGTGCTGAAGGTGGCTTTCATCCACTGTCCCCTGCTCTGCCGGTAGCAGCATGAGCCAGCTGATTTTCCCATGCTGAAGAGTTCATTTTAGTTCAGGCTGCCAGGGAGTTCAGCTTCGGTGACGTCACTGAAGATCCGCTCCCATCATTTCATTCATTTCCCAGTAGTTTACAGTCGGGAGCGGACGCATTAGCAACGCTCCCAGTTGTAAACTGTAAATTCCTCTAGATATGTATTACTGCATGGGACTGACTGTATGCCGGACAGGTATGGTATATTGTTGGTTTATTATTTTGACATTTTTTCCAGGAGATCAAGGGCTTTGCTTGGAATGGCAGACTAATAAAGATAGGAAAAATGTGTATATTGTTATATTGTTTTATTTCATTAAAAGACTTTTTCTTACTGTGTGGTGTGTTTGATTAACCCTTTACAACTATAGGATTAGTAATGGATAGGTGTCTTATTGACACCTCTCCATTACTAAGTCAGCTTAATGTCACCTTACAATAGGAAGGTGACATTAACCCCTCATTACCCCACTTGCCACCACTACAGGGCAAGTGGGAAGAACTGGGCAAAGCTCCAGAATTGGCGCATCTAATAGATGCGCCTTTTCTGGGCATCTGCGGGCTGCTGTTTTTAGGCTGGGGGGGCCCATATCCATGTCCCGTTACCAGCCTGAGAATAGCATCTGTGAG
The DNA here is from genome assembly GCF_051348905.1 of Ranitomeya variabilis. Lineage (NCBI taxonomy): Eukaryota > Metazoa > Chordata > Amphibia > Anura > Dendrobatidae > Ranitomeya > Ranitomeya variabilis. Next base: position 828,567,175 of record NC_135232.1, on the reverse strand, counting down.
TTTTGCCGGGTTGGTTGTAAAATATAGAGAGGAACAGCGCTTACTGTAGTACTGCTTCCTGGTGGCCGTCCATGTGGTCCTGATGCGGCACACAGGTGGCACACGTGTGCCACACGGATGTATCACATGGACACACGGACACAGATATCTCCGGTACCGTGTTTCCCACATGTCTACTTTTCATCAGCACAATTTTGGAACCAAAATTTTTTCTTGTTAGGAAGTTATAAGGGTTAAGAGTTAAACAGAAATTTCTCATTTTTACAACACCATTTTTTTTAGAGACCACCTCACATTTGAAGTCACTTTGAGGGGTCTATATGATAGAAAATACCCAAAAGTGACACCATTCTAAAAACCACCTCTCACGGTGCTCAAAACCACACTCAAGATGTTTATTAACCCTTTAAGTGCTTCACAGGAATTTTTGGAATGTTTAAAAAAATGAGTTTTTTTCACAAAAAATTTAATTTAGACCAAATTTTTTTTATTTTACCAAGGGTAACAGGAGAAATTGGACCCCAAAAGTTGTTGTGCAATTTGTTCTGAGTACGCTGATACCCCATATATGCAGGTAAACAACTGTTTGGGCGCATGACAGAGTTTTGAAGGGAAGGAGCGCCATTTGACGTTTCAATGCAAAATTGGCTGGAATTAAGATCGGACGTCATGTAGCGTTTGGAGAGCGCCTGATGTGCCTAAACAGTTGAAACCCCCCCACAAGTGACACCATTTTGGAAACTAAATCCCCCAACGAACTTATCTAGATGTGTGGTGAGCACTTTTAACCTCCAATTGCTTCATAGAAGTTTATAACGTAGAGCCGTAAAAATAAAAAATCATAGTTTTTCCACAAAAGTTATCTTTTTGCCCCCATTTTTTTTATTTTCACAAGGGTAACAGGAGAAATTGGACCCCAAAAGTTGTTGGGCAATTTGTTCTGAGTATGCTGATACCCCATATGTGGGCCACTGTTTGGGCGCATGGCAGAGCTCAGAAGGGAAGGAGCGCCAGATTTTACTGTTATAGTTTGCAGGTGCCATGACCCACTGGGAGAGCCCATGAGGTTCCAAAACAGCAGAAGCCCCCATAAGTGACCCCATTTTATAAACTACACCTCTCAATGAATTCATCTAGGGGTGCAGTGATCATATTGACACCATGGGTATGTCACAGAATTTTATACCATTGGGCAGTGAGGACAAAATAACTACATTTTTACCACCAAAATTTTGTTTTAGCCAAAAATTTTAAATTTTCTCACAAGAAGTGGGTAAAAATGGCAACAAAATTTGTCCCATAATTTCTATTGAACGTGACAATATCCCATATCTGGCTGTATAGTGCTACTTAGCCATCCGGAGAGACTCGGGAGGAACGGAGCTCTAGTTGCTTATTCAAGTGAATGGGTCTGTGCGCATGTCAGTGTGTTTCCGTGTGTAAGTGGGCAAAACACGCTGACATGTCCATTTTTTAATGTCAGCACAGGCCATAAAACATCCTGCACATGTGCATACACATAACACACATGGATTTCATCCATATGACATGCATCTGCGCCGGGGAAGAAGCGTTGCAGTAAGCGCTTATCTCTGGCGGCGGGTGCTGAACACAGCTCTCCTCATTCTTCCCAGCTCTGCCGGCAATAGGCGCGAGCAAGGGAGAATGATGAGTTACATTTAAGTAATAAAAGAGACAACAGGTGGCACCTGATGGGACTATTACTCCCATCAGCCTACCCCTGCTGCTACTAATAACAGTGACAGCAGGAGCGATGGATGGGAGTATTCATCTGCCGCTCCTGCGCTGTAAATAAATACAGTAATTAAAAAAAAAAAAACGGCGTGGGTTGACCACTATTTTTGATAATCAGCCAGACAAAACTCACAGCTGGGGGCTGTCAGCTGTCAGCTTCAGCAAGGTTGGATATCAAGAATAGAGAGGTCCACACCATATTTTTAAATTATATAAATAATTTAAAAAAACGGCGTGGGGGCCCCCCATTTTTGACAACCAGCCTGGCTAAAGCTCAGATCTGGGGGCTGGTATTCTCAGGCTAGTAAGGGGCCATGGATATTGACCCCCCCAGCCTAGAAATAGCAGCCCGCAGCTGTCCAGAAAAGGCACATCTACTGGATGCACCAATTTTGGCGCTTTCCCTGGCTCTTCCCACTTGTCCTGTAGTGATGGCAAGTGGGGTAATGGTTGTGGGGTTGATGTCACCGGTTTGGTAATGGAGAAGCATCTATAAGACACCTATCCATTACTAATTCTACAGTTGTAATGTTAAATATAGACACAGCCAGAATAAAGTATTTTATTTGAAGAAAAGACTGACACCTTTTATTACTCTTAATTAAACCATACTTACTGCAACGCTCAATCCATGTGAAGTCATCGATCTCCTGTAAAAAAAGTAAAATAATAAAACAATAAACCATGCCTGTCCTTCATTGTGTCCCACATCGTAATCCATGTCTGGGGGGTATACAGTTTTCAACCTGGACGGTGCCAAGATGCAACCGTCCCTGCTGAAAACCACTGGTGAATGAGCTGCTTGGGAATGCAGTGTCAGTGACCGGGGGTGATGTCATAGAGGTAACCTCCGGTCACTGAGCTCCGTTCCCGCCGGGCTGAGCTGCGGTGACTTCTGTGTGATCCCCGCTAGCACCGTAAGCCGTGAGCGCTCACTGTGCTAGCGGGGATCTCACTGGATCTCATCGCAGCTCAGCCCGGCTGGGAACCGAGCTCAGTGACCGGAAGTTACCTCTATGACGTCACCCCTGATCACTGACGCTGCATTCCCAGCAGCTCCTTTACCAGTGGTTTTCAGCCGGGACAGTCGCAACTTGACACCGTCCAGGTTGAAAACTGTATATTAACCAGACATGGATTACTTTGTGGGACACAACGACGGACTGGTATGGGTATATTGTTGCTTTTTTATTTTACTTTTATTACAGGAGATCGAGGGCTTCGCAGGAATTAGGCGTTACAGTAAGTATGGTTTAATTGAGAATAATAAAGGTGTCTGTGTCATTTTTTCAAATAAAGAACTTTATTCTGGCTGTGTCTTTATTTACCATACAACTATAGGATTAGTAATGGATAAGTGTCTATTTTTTTACTTTGTCCCACTATGGGACAATCATTTTTTGCAGGCTGAACACTTCTATAGAATGCAGATGAAGCAGCATCTGCATGCCATATAAGCTGTCAGCGCTGCACTGACAGGGTGACTTGGTGATCATGCACTGTGCAAGTTTCTTAGCTCTGGTGACCCGGATGTTGTCATGATGACATCAGGTCACCATGGCAACATCGGGACCCTGCGTCATGCCGCGGAGTCTCTGTTGCAAAGGCAGAGGTGCTGTCAGGTTCTGCGCCGGCTTCCGGGATCCTGCAATCGTGTTCGATTGCAGTATTTCAGGGGTTAAAGTGCCAGTGCTGCGTGCCAGCTGTCAGGATCAGCGATCGGCCGCGCTTTCCTCGTGATCATGGTCGATCGCTCAGACGTACTATTCCGTCCATGGTCAAATTGGCCCAGGTCACATGGACGGAATAGTATGTCTGATATCAGAAAGGGGTTAAATGAAGGCCATTATTATTAAGGGAAAAATAAATCCAACCTTACAAAGTCTTTTACAAACTCTGGAGGAATTTTGGCCCTTTCATCTTTGTAGAATTGTTGTAATTCAGCTACTGTGGTTCGCTGGAGTCCCAAAGCTTTAGAAATGGCTTTGTAACACTTTTCCAGCTTATAGAGCTCAAGTTATTTTGTTTTTCATTTGTTTGTTAATTTCTTTGGATGGCGGCATGATGCATAGCTTTTAAGGATCTCTTGATGTACTTCATTTTGTCAGGCAGGTCCTATTTAAGCTATTTCTTTATTGAGAATAGGTGTGGCAATAATCAGGTCTGGGTGTGGCTAAGGAAATTTAACTCCGCTTCCCAAAGATGTCATAAACCACAGTTAATTTATGTTTTAAGGGAGAGGGGCAATCACTTTTTCTCACAGGGCCCTGTAGGTTTGGATTTCTTTTTCCCATAATAATATTATAGTATTATCTTTGTCTTATATTTACATTTGTTTAGTGATTTGAAACACTTTAGTGTGACAAATAAAAGAATAAGAAATCAGGAAGGGGGAAAACACTTTTTTACACAGCTGTAGATAGACAGATATACAGATAAACAGACAGATATGAGATAGATGATAAATAGATACTGTAGATACAGTATATCAAACAGCGTTTTAACGGAACAGACAGGTAATCCCTGCATGTGTTGCGGCTGAACGCGAACATATTTTTCAAGCTCGTTGAAGATAATCAGCACATGTGTATGCTCAGATAACAACTTATCTTAGCACGTTTGTTCATCACTAATAGATAGATATACAGATATATATATGAGATAGAGATAGATAGATAGATAGATAGATAGATAGATAGATAGATAGATAGATAAATATTCTTCTGGACTATCTCAGGGTAGAAGATTTGTGGCGACATCAAGGTCACATCACCAATCACTCTGACTGTGATGTCACCACAGGTCCTGAAGCAGGGTGAGGTGACTGCAGTAATGCTGGGGTAGGATTGATGGCTAGATCTCACAGCAAGAGAAGATGCAGAGCTCAGACCAGTAGTTCAAATCTGAATGCTTCTGCTTCTATGCTTCTATGATCAGTGATGGAACTACAGGTGCTTCTCACAAAATTAGAATATCATCAAAAAGTTAATTTATTTCAGTTCTTCAATACAAAAAGTGAAACTCATATATTATATAGTTATTACAAACAGAGAGATCTATTTCAAGTGTTTATTTATGTTAATGTTGATAATTATGGCTTACAGCAAATGAAAACCCAAAAGTCATTATCTCAGTAAATTAGAATAATTAACAAAAAACAGCTGCAAAAGCTTCCTTGGCATTTAAAAAGGTCCCTTAGTTTGTGTTAGTAGACTTGACAGATGTCCAGTAAAGGCAGTCATTGACACACTCCACAAGCAGGGTAAGCCACAGAAGGTCATTACTAAAGAAGCTGGCGGTTCACAGTGTTCTGTATCCAAGCATATTAATGGAAAGTTGAGTGGAATAAAAGTGAGGTAGATAAAGGGTACAAGCAAGTGGGATAACTGCAGCCTTGAATGGATTGCTAAGAAAAAGCCATTCAAAAATTTGGGAGAAATTCACAAGGAGTGAACTGCTGCTGGAGTCATTGCTTCAAGAGCGACCACACACAGATGTATCGAGGACATGACCTTCAAGTGTCACATTCCTTGGTCAAGCCACTCATGACCAATAGACAACGCCAGAAGTGTCTTACCTGGCCCAAGGAGAAAAAGAACTGGACTGTTGCTCAGTGGTCCAAGGTGTTGATTTCAGATGAAAGTAAATTTTGCATTTCATTTGGAAATCAAGGACCCAGAGAATGGAGGGAGAGTGGAGAGGCACATAATCCTAGCTGCTTGAGGTGTAGTGTGAAGTTTCCACAATCAGTGATGGTTTGAGGAGCCATATCATCTGCTGGTGTAGGTCCACTGTGTTTTATCAAGACCAAAGTCAGCGCAGCCATCTACCAGGAAATTTTAGATCACTTCATGCTTGCCTCTGCCGACAAGCTTTTTGAAGATGGAAATTTCATTTTCTAGCAGGACTTGGCACTTGTCCACACTGCCAAAGTACAAATACCTGGTTTAAAAACAACAGTATCACTGTGCTGTATTGGCCAGCAAACTCGCATGACCATAACACCATAGAGAATCTATGGGGTATTGACAAGGGGAAGATGAAACACCAGACACAACAATGCAGACAAACTGAAGGCTGCTATCAAAGCAACCTGGGCTTCCATAACACCTCAGCAGTGCCACAGGCTGATTGCCCCCATGCCATGCCGCATTGATGCAGTAATTGATGCAAAAGGAGCCCCGAACAAGTATTAAGTGCATTTTCTGAACATACATTTCAGTAAGCCAACATTTCGGATTTTAAAATAATTTTTCAAGCTCGTGTTAGTATTCTAATTTACTGAGATAATGACTTTGGGTTTTCATTGGCTGTAAGCATCAACATTAACAGAAATAAACACTTGAAATACTGTAGATCACTCTGTAATGACTCTATATAATATGAGTTTCACTTTTTGTATTGAAGAGCTGAAATAAATTAACTTTTTATGATATTTTAATTTTGTGAGAAGCACCACTAGTTTCTTATTTTACAATTGTTTTCCATTGAGGAGAGATATTTTTAGTTTACTGCAGCGATTGTAATATTTTTAGTCTTCATCACTAATATACTTTTTATCCTTTAGTTACAGATGGACGTGAGTAGAACCATATCTCCAACTCCACCAAAACAGCCAAGGACTTCTTTTTCAAGATCTAGCTCTTATAAAAGAGTATCCTCACCTCCAACTAGTTTGTTTGAGAGTGCAGAAGATGTCATAAATGCAGACATTAATGACCCCCTCCAGATTATCAGCATACTACTGGGAAATAAGAATTTGGGCTTTCTGTATATGACTCCTGCTGTTCCCAAATCTTCAGTTGAATATGATCCATACAACTTGAGGTACATAGAAGAAAGATTTAAAAATACGCTAAGTGGCTTTCATTGTTCAATTTTGTAAATGATTTGTTGCATTCGAAATAACTTTTTTTTACATTGTGCCCCAAAACTTCAAAAATGCATTTGAAGGCTAATTTTTGGGTTAGGTTCTATGGAACTATCTTTGTTCTAGAAATGCTCTACAGTAATATGTCTACCTCAGGCTACTTGTGTGGGTAATTCTATCAATCTAATAATGATTTGGAGATTGGAGATCTGTCTTTGGTAAAGATCTGAATGCTTCAGGGGGCATGGACCAGTGCAGAATGAAGTAGGACGCAGCACTGAAGGCTCCTTTCCATATTTCTGATTTTATCCTGATACCCGCTCTGTTACACTTACTGAATGCCGGGAGAAGGGGTGTGAACATTTCCGGTGGCTGTAGACTTACTTTCCAAAGCTCCCAGCTGACAGAATGACCAGCAGGAGGCAGAAGAGAATCCTGGGCCACGGAAAGCACACATGGTCAAGATGGTGCCGGCATCATAGCAGAGGCAGAGGAAGCTAATGCAGGCAAGGAGGCGGGAAGAGGCTGCGAAATTAGAGCCGTTTGCCCGCATGGAAATCGAGACTGCAAGCACACATTTTATCGATATAATGCCAAAAGACCTTGCGGCTCATAATTTTTCAAGACATAAGGTGGAAGAACAACTGATACCAGAAAAACCTGTGGTATAGGACTTTTTGGGAGCAAACTAATCAGCAGGCTGCTGAGGGTGAGGACTCACCCAAGTCAACAATCAGGGATGTGTTCTCTGTGGTGTCTTTTTGTAAGTCTATATTAACTACTTTGACCCAGCAGATGGGTAGTTTAAAAAAGGACATGTCTAATATCAAGTCTGAGATGAAGGGGATTATTGAGAGAGCTGGTGCTGTGGAGGAGAGAGTGGGCCCTAATGAGAACGATATCCTGAATGTGCAAAGGGTCCAAAAGGACTCTGAACATTTTTTACCTTTTGTGCATTACTGCCCTTTTCCAAGATGGCGTCTTTGGTCTCATGTGCACTGTGTCTTCCTGCTATAAAACTCCACCCCAGCCCTCAGTCTGTGCTAGAGTATTCTGCCTTGCATCCAGCTCCTGACCTCTGATTACTCCCTGGCTATATACCTGTTCCTGTGAACCTGTGTGGTGATCCTGCTACTCTGCTCTGAGTTCCTGCTGCATACACCAGTTCGAGGAATCCTCCTTCATCTGCTGCTCGTGTTTACTTCCATCTGCATTTGCTGGACATGTAAGCTGTTTCTGCTCTGCAAAAACCTGAGACTAATAACCAGGCCTCCCTGGTTGAGCTAAGATATGATTTGAACTGCCTATAAGCTTATCTATCTGTTTTTGGACTAGACAAGGATTTATTTGTGTCAAGTATCCTCAAGAATAACTGTGCTTCATAGACTTTCTGCTTGATTGCATTTTCCTCTGAAGTTTCCTATAGACTGCTAAGCTGCGTTTAATATTTGCACCAAGTGTTGTGGACTTGAGTTTCTCTCTGCACCTGTTTGAATCACCGTGTGATAATGTAGACTTTACCACTTATAAAACTGTGTCCTGTAGTTGTCTTGTTCCACGCAAAGAGTCTCCTGAGTTATCCCCTACAATTATTACACAAACTAGGTCAGTCCAACGTATATCTGAGCTGGTTGCTAAAACAGACTACCTACAAAACCACATGAGAAGTAATAACTTAAGAATAATAGGTGTCCTGGAAAAATGGAATGCTCCTTCTGAATTCATGAAAAACTGGCTTAAAAATAAGTTTGGGATTGATAATCTTACATCTTTAGTTGCTATTGAACGTGCGCACTGGGTTAATTCAAGACCCTTACCCCCTGGGCATCCCTCTCATCCAATGTTAATCAGGATTCTGCACTACAGAGCCCATGATACCATTTTAAGATGTGTGAGAGATATACAGGACCTGGGAGCAAAATATCAATTTTTCTGGATTTCTCCACAGAAGTTCAAAAGCTAAGGATGAAGTTCACTAAAGTAAAAAAATTACTGTCTTATTTTATGTTGTATCCGGAACACTTCAGAGTAATTGGTATGGAGGAATCACACTTCTTTACAGAAGCAGAGGAAATCATGAAGTGGCTTGACCAGCACGAAAGGCAACTACGCATGACAGCCACGTAATTTTGGCAGATCCGGAAAAGAGGACTGCCATAAGAATATATAATGGTCCTGTGGGTGGGCTTTTTCTTTTTCTTCCTACTCCCCTTGAGTGAGGGAGAGGAAGGAGGGGGGGGGGGGAATCTTTCTTCACTTATGAATACAGCTGGAGTCTGAGTTTAATTGTCCAATTGTTCAGCCTATGGTTATATTTAATATATTAGGATCATTAATCATTCTGTTGAACCATATTGTTACTTTGTTTAAAATGTAATGTAAAACTCATTGATAAGAAAAGTAGTAGAGGGGTAATACCATAATGGGATGCATTTGTATACACCTTTGATATATGATGACAGTCCTTTAATCCGCTCTGGGAGTAGATTCTCCCTCTCTCAGTGGGAGAGAGAGATGATGCCTGTTGCACTTTTAAGTGGGGAAGGGCGGGGGAGGCATAAGATGGGAGTTTTTTTTTTATCCCATTCTGTGTTGTCATATTTCGGTACAATATATTGCATAGTCCAATTCAGAATAGGTAATAAAGAAATTAAAGGATAGTTGGATCCTTAGTAAATCTTTTGATGTCAACCAAAATGTCAGGCACAATTGAAATTTAAGTTGGAATGTCAGAGGCCTCCTAGATGGAGTTAAAAGGCTGCAATTTTTCAATATATTTAATCCTTTAACCCTTCTATAATTTGTCTTCAGGAAACGCACCTTACCAAAGAGAGAATATCCATGGTGAATAAGAGATGGATGGAGGCTAGTTATCATTTTGTATTTTCATCTTATTCTAGAGGGGTGTCTATATTGATTCATTCGGAGGCCCTTTTGAATTAATATATGGTAATATAGATGTTGACAGACAGTTTGTATTTGTGACTGGCAGGATATTTGATATGGTGATTTCTGTTGCTTCGGTGTACATCCCATCTCCATACAGCGGTAGGGTACTGCAAAAAATAATTGCTTTATCGGCACGGCATCAGGGGTACCCCTGCTGATCATAGGTGATGTTAACAAGATTATGGATGGTCACTGGGACAAGGGAAGGCATATTAGTAAAGTGGGGGCAATACAACTCCTTTTGGGTCATATATTAAAGAACTGGCGCTGATAGATTTGTGGAGAATCAGGTTTCCTAAAGTTTACCAATATTTCTGCTATTCTACAGTTAATAACTCTCTTTCACTCATTTTCCTAGCTTTGAGTAATTCCTTTTTGGAGGGGCTGGTTCGGCATATTCAGTACTTGCCAAGAGTAACCTCAAACCATAGTCTGCTTCGTGTATCGCTTTTAATGGGCAGAACCTCCCCCAAAAATGTGGAGACTAAATGCTTTCTGGGTGCAAATCATAAATATACAGTGACTTGCGAAAATATTCAGCTCCCTGGAGCTTGTGAACCTTTTCCCACATATCATGCTTCAAACATAAAGATACCAAATGTAAATTTTTGGTGAAGAACCAACAACAAGTGGAACACAATTGTGAAGCTGAATGAAATTTATTGGTTATTTTAAATTTTTGTGGAAAATTGAAAACTGAAAAGTGGGGCGTGCAATATTATTCGGCCCCTTTAACTTAATACTTTGTTGTGCCACCTTCTGCTTCGATTACAGCTGCAAGTTGCTTGGGGTATGTCTCTATCAGTTTTGTACATCGAGAGACTGAAATTCTTGCCCATTCTTCCTTGGCAAACAGCTGGAGCTCAGTGAGGTTTGATGGAGATCGTTTGTGAACAGCAGTTTTCAGCTTTTTCCACAGATTCTAGATTGGATTGAGGTCTGAACTTTGACTTGGCCATTCTAACATCTGGGTACGTTTATTTGTGACCCATTCCATTGTAGATTTTGCTTTATGTTTGGGATCATTGTCTTGTTGGAAGACAAATCTCTGTCCCAGTCTCAGGTCTTTTGCAGACTCCAACATGTTTTCTTCAAGAATGGTCCTGTATTTGGCTCCATCCATCTTCCCATCAATTTTAACCATCTTCCTTGTCCCTGTTGAAGAAAAGCAGGCCCAAACCATGATGCTGCCACCACCATATTTGACAGTGGGGATGGTGTGTTCAGGGTGATGAGCTGTGTTGCCTTTACGCCAAACATAATTTGGCATTGTTGCCAAAAAGTTTGATTTTGGTTTCATTTGACCAGAGCACCTTCTTCCACATGTTTGGTGTGTCTCCCAGGTGGCTTGTTGCAAACTGTAAACGACACTATGGATATCTTTAAGAAATGGCTTTCTTCTTGCCACTCTTCCATAAAGGCCAGATTTGTGCAGTGTACGACCGATTGTTGTCCTATGGACAGACTGTCCCACCTCAGCTATAGATCTCTGCAGTTCATCCAGAGTGATCATGGGCCTCTTGGCTGCATCTCTGATCAGTGTTCTCCTTGTTTGAGATGAAAGTTTAGAGGGTCTTGGTAGATTTGCAGTGGTATGATACTCCTTCCATTTCAATATGATCGCTTGCACAGTGCTCCTTGGGATGTTTAAAGTTTTGGAAATCATTTTATATCCAAATCCGGCTTTAAACTTCTCCACAACAGTATCACTGACCTGCCTGTTGTGTTCCTTGGTCTTCATGATGCTCTCTGTGCTTCAAACAGAACCCTGAGACTATCATAGAGCAGGTGGATTTATACGGAGACTTGGTTACACACAGGTGGATTATATTTATCATCATTAGGCATTTAGGACAACATTGGATCATTCAGAGATCCACAATGAACTTCTGGAGTGAGTTTACTGCACTGAAAGTAAAGGGGCCGAATAATATTGCACGCCCCACTTTTCAGTTTTTGATTTTCCACAAAAATTTTAAATAACCAATAAATGTCGTTCAAATTCACAATTGTGTTCCTGTGTTGTTGATTCTTCACGAAACATTTACATTTGTTACCTTTTATGTTTGATGCATGATATGTGGGAAAAGGTAGAACATTTCCAGGGAGCCGAATACTTTCGCAAGGCACTGTAGATAAAGTATCCTCTAGTTTGTAAGAACTTTAAAGGTACCGTCACACTAGGCGATATCGCCAGCGATCCGTGACGTTGCAGCGACCTGGATAGCGATATCGCTGTATTTGACACGCAGCAGCGATCTGGATCCCGCTGTGAAATTGCTGGTCGCTGCTAGAAGGTCTGCACTTTATTTGGTCGCTAGGTCGCCGTGTATCGCCGTGTTTGACAGCAAAAGCAAGGATACCAGCGATATTTTACACTGGTAACCAGGGTAAACATCGGGTTACTAAGCGCAGGGCCGCGCTTAGTAACCTGATGTTTACCCTGGTTACCAGCGTAAAAGTTAAAAAAACAAACAGCACATACTCACCAGCGCGTCCCCCAGCCTCTGCTTCCTGACACTGACTGAGCGCCGGCCCTAAACTGAAAGTGAAAGCACAGCGGTGACGTCACCGCTGTGCTGTTAGGGCCGGAGCTCAGTCAGTGTCAGGAAGCAGAGGCTGGGGGACGCGCTGGTGAGTATGTGCTGTTTGTTTTTTTAACTTTTACGCTGGTAACCAGGGTAAACATCGGGTTACTAAGCGCGGCCCTGCGCTTAGCAACCCGATGCTTACCCTGGTTACCCGGGGACCTCGGCATCGTTGGTCGCTGGAGAGCGGTCTGTGTGACAGCTCTCCAGCGACCAAACAGCGACGCTGCAGCGATCGGCATCGCTGTCGCTATCGCTGCAGCGTCGCTTAATGTGACGGTACCTTTATATTATCATGGCTGGAAGGCGTCTGCTTTGGTGATATGGGAGACCATGAAAGCCTATTTGATAGGTCTGTTTATTAGGGAATTAGCTGAGAGTAGAATGAAAACCAAAAAAGCAGATCAGGAAATTTTTCAGAAAATTCGAAATGCTGAAATTCATTTAGTAGAAAATCCTTCACCCTCTGCTCAGAATCGGTTAAAAGAAGCTCAAACACTTGCTAACCAAACTCTCTTACAAAAAACAGAACGGAAAAAGGCCTTTCAAAAAGTGACCTTTTTTTGAGGAAGGGTAAAGAGTGAGTCATTTATTATCACTTGCTACATCTGCAAACTGGATCCCTCTCATGTCTATAGTCTGTATTCAGACAGGGGTGACTTGGTAAATTCTACAGGTGAGATTCTGGAAGTTTTATTCTTATTCTATGAATCTTTATATTCCTCCCAAATTCAATCCACAGAAGAAGATATCCGGAAATTCCTGGATATGGCCAAATTGTCCTCATTGACTGTAGATGATAAATATTCACTAGATAGACCTTTACTATTGGAGGAATTAGAGAGAGTCTTGTCAGATATGTCAGGGGACAAGGCTCCTAGCATGGATGGGATTCCAGCTGAAGTCTATAAACCTTATAGTGATATATTGCTCTCTAACTTACTAAAGGTATTCAATTAGTCCTTATCAGAGGGTTCCTTCTTGCCTCTTATGCAAGAGGTGATAATTACCGTACTTCCTAAAAAGGACAAAGACCGTCAATTTTGTGAGTCTTATAGGCCCATTTCATTGTTAACAGTAGACATTAAAATACTAGCTAAAGTTCTAACCAATAGACTCTCCGGAGTTTTATTTTAAAATAATTCACCCGGACCAAATAGGCTCCATGGCTAATAAATCTACTGCAATTATCCTCCCTTGCCTTTTCCTAAATATGCAATTACCAGCTGACAATATGGGGCAAAGGGCAGTGTTGTCTTTGGACGCTGCCAAAGCATTCAACAGTGTAGAATGGAGGTTCCTATGGGTGGTATTTCAAAAAATGGGGTTTGGGCCTGTTTTTATATCCTGGGTATAGTTGTTGTTCTTCTCCTACAGCTAAAATTAAGGCAAATGGTGCATTGTCTCAGAGATTTAAATTGTACAAAGTGTCATGGGTGTATCAGATGCAACAAACAGGCGCTCTACATCTGGCTGCATAAGGTCTCTTAATGTCACGTACAGTGTGGGAAAGACTAAGTGCAACACGAAGGGATGAGGGGAAGGAAATACAAACACTAGGGAATGGGGGGATGGAGACCCCTAGGCAGATCTTATAACACCCTGCCTACCCTATCATCCCTTAATTGGTTCCACACCTCTTATCCTGAGAAACCTGGTCCTGAGTATCCGAAGGCCACTCGTAGAGGGAGGGATACTGTCACGGGTGTGTCAGATGCAACAGACAGTCGCTCTACATCTGGCCCTTGCAGATTATTAAAAAAATAATTTACTCCCCTTAATGGAAAAAATCAAAATAATAAAATGGCAACATGGTGCAAATTGCAACTCTCGGTGGTAGGAACATTTAATCTTACTAAAATGGTACTGGTGCCTCATATTTTAGATATATTTCACAATGCTCCTGTCTGGTTACCCCTTAGTCGTTTCCACAAATTAAATGTACGGTACTTTTTTTGAGACTTGATCTGGCATAAAGCGCACTCCAGAATTAGTTTACAGACTCTCTAGAGACCCAAGGATGAAGGAGGCCTGGCATTACCTAATCCGTGGTTATATTTTTTAGCGGCTCAGTGTCAACACCTAAGGGGATGGAAAGAGATATCACTAAAAGACTCTATATGCAACATTATCCAAAATGTAGTTGATGGGGGTTCATTGGTGAGTAGGCCGGGAAATTGAATAACCTACCGAAATTCCCTACGTTGGGTCTTATCAGTAAAGTTTGTTCTAAGGTTAAACAAATTAGAGAAGTAGAATTCTTCACGATTTATTCACACATATAGAATAATGAATGTCTTCCAGAGTTTGATACGCTATCTGAATTTGGAAATTGTATGTCTATTGGACTTTTATACTTATATCAGATAAGAGATAAACAGTAATGGTGCACTTAAAACATTTGAATGCCTGCAGGAGGAATTAAATCTTCCTGAAAGTACTGTAGTTTATTTCAATACTTCAAAATTCAAGCCAATGAAAACTTAAAAGTCATTATCTCAGTAAATTAGAATAATTAACAAAAAACACATGCAAAGGCTTCCTAAGTGTTTAAAAAGGTCCATCAGTCTGTTTCAGTATGCTCCACAATCATGGGGAAAACTGCTGACTTGACAGATGTCCAGAAGGCAGTCATTGACACACTCCACAAGCAGGATAAGCCACAAAAGGTCATTGCTGAATAAGCTGGCTGTTCACAGAGTGCTGTATCCAAACATACTAATGGAAAGTTAAGTGGAAGGAAAAAGTGTGGAAGAAAAAGGTGCACAAGCAACTGGGATAACCGCAGCCTTGAAAGGATTGTTAAGAAAAGGCCATTCAATAATTTGGGGGAGATTCACAAGGAGTGGACTGTTGCTGGCGTCATTGCTTCAAGAACCACCACACAGACGTATGCAGGACATGGGCTACAAGTGTCGCATTCCTTATGTCAAGCCACTCATGACCAATAGACAATGCCAGAAATGTCTTACCTGGGCCAAGGAGAAAAATAACTGGACTGTTGCTCAGTGGTCCAAAGTGTTGTTTTAAGATGAAAGTAAATTGTGCATTTCATTTGGAAATCAAGGTTTCAGAGTCTGGAGGAAGAGTGGAGAAGCCTACAATCCAAGCTGCTTGAGGTCTAGTGTGAAGGTTTCAAAATCATTGATGGTTTCAGGAGCCATGCCATCTCCTGGTGTAGGTCCACTGTGTTTTATCAAGACCAAAGTCAGCACAGCCGTCTACCAGGAAATTTTAGAGCACTTCATGCTTCCTTCTGCCAACAAGCTTTTTGGAGATGTAAATTTCATTCTCCAGCAGGACTTGGCACCTGTCCACACTGCCAAAAGTACCAATACCTGGTTTAAAAACAACAGTATCACTGTGCTGGATTGGCCAACAAACTTGCCTGACCTTAACCCCATAGAGAATTTATAAGTTATTGTCAAGAGGAAGATGAGAGACACCAGACCCAACAATGCAGATGAGCTGTAGGCTGCTATCAAAGCAACCTGGGCTTCCATGACACCTCAGAAGTGCCACAGGCTGATCGCCTCCATGCCACGCCGCATTGATGCAGTAATTGATGCAAAAGGAGCCCCGACGAAGTATTGAGAGCATTTACTGGACATACATTTCAGTAGGCCAACATTTCAGATTTTAAAATAATTTTTCAAGCTGGTGTTATAAAGTATTCTAATTTACTGAGATAATGACTTTTGTGTTTTCATTAATAATCTTTATTTTTATATAGCGCTAACATATTCCGCAGCGCTTTACAGTTTGCACACATTATCATCACTGTCCCCGATGGGGCTCACAATCAGTATGTCTTTGGAATGTGGGAGGAAACCGGAGTACCCGGAGGAAACCCACGCAAACACGGAGAGAACATACAAACTCTTTGCAGATGTTGTCCTGGGTGGGATTAGAACCCAGGACTCCAGTGCTGCAATGCTAACCACTGCGCCACCGTGCTGCCCTTATTCATTAATTGTCTGTAAGCCATAATCATCAACATTAACAGAAATAAATACTTGAAATAGATCACTCTGTTTGAAATGACTCTATATAATATATGAGTTTCACTTTTTGTATTGAAGAACTGAAATACTGTAAATTAACCTTTTGATTATATTCTAATTTTGTGAGAAGCACCTTTAATTGCTAAAAATTGGATCTTAGAAAAAACTCCATCCCGCAGAGAATATATCAATTATGTGGAATCTCTTATTCTGGTTGAAAAAGGGGTCTACTCCAAAAGGAATAGGAATTCATATTTCAACAAACTGTGGTCTCCTTGGGTTGTTCAAAATTATTAATCACTGTTCCTTAATAACTGTTCCAAAGAGCCTTAATAGATGTTCTTTATATATGGGCTGTGCGCTAGCAGCCGGTCCAGACAATGTATGATAAGACATGTTGTATATGTTTTGGACTTTATATTTACATATGTACTGTAATATGGGTTTAGCTAAGTTAAGACTGGCGTTAGTAAGGGAGGGGGTGGGTAGGTAATCTGGTGGGGGGGAGAGGTGTGATGGAGTTCAAATGTTTCAATTTGGATATTCTGTCATACATTGTAAAATGTTTTAAATTAATAAAAAATTACCTGATTTAAAAAAAAAAGATCTGAATGCTTCAGGCCAATGAAAAATCAATTAAAAAATGTGATCAATACAATAATTAAAATAGTTTTCTCCTACAATATAAAGTTTTCTTTTACTAGTACAAAATTATGAAATGTAATGATAATAATGTTGTTATTTTTTTTTACAAATTTAACTATATTTTTTCTCACCTTTACATAGAATCGTAAGCCATGAAAACATCAACAAACATGACTACTACACCATAAGTGACAGAGGAGTCACCCACATGTGTGATGGAGATGTATTATTCTTGGAGCTGGAGCGCTGGAAACAGGAATATCTTTACCATAAGTCAATGAAACAGATTCCTACATTTGCTCTGTTCAGAAAATGGAAAGCTTTTAGTGTATGGAGAAAAAATGTTCGTGCCAAGAAAATTAGTAAATGTCGCAAAGCCCTGCAGGAGAATTTGTTCATTGTTAATTCAGTACGTATCCCAGACTGGCTAATTATTAAGTCTAGCACATACAGTATATGCACTATTTTTGTAGATTTCAAGGGGTTCTGTCACCATATTGTTGCCACCATATCTGAGAGCAGCATAATAGGGACAGAAACCTTGATTCTGGCGATGTGTCACTTGCTGGGCTGCTTCCTGTAGTTTTGACAAAATATCTATTTTATCAGCAAGGAGATTATAACTAGAGAACTAAAAAATCTGTAGTCCTCCATATTCATCAGCTCTGTAGACCGTGCCCTCACTTTATTAGCAGCTTTCTGCCTATTCACAGTGCAAAAAGAAAGCTGAGGTTTTACGAAAATTCAGAGAACTACCGTAGTAAATCTGCAGGAAAAAAAGCAATACTTATTTTGAAATAACAGCAAACAGCTCTGTAAAAGTGATACATCACTGGAATCAGGGACTCTGCCCCTACATTATGCTGCTTTCAAATGGAATAGCAAAAACCTGGTGACAGATTCCCTTAAATATAGAATTGTTATATAATTATTTTTTTATATATGTATCTATATATATAATTGTCTAAGGGGTATTTCCGTCTTTCTGTCCTCAACTTCCGTAACGGAAATCCCGCGTCGCTGATTGGTCTTTCCAGCTGCCTGTCATGGCTGCCGCGACTAATCAGCAACAGGCACAGTCCGATTAGTCCCTCCCTACTCCCCTGCAGTCAGTGCCCGGCGCCCGCATACTCCCCTCCGGTCACCGCTCACACAGGGTTAATGCCAGCGGTAACGGACCGCGTTATGCCGCAGGTAACGCACTCCGTTATCGCTGCTATTAATCCTGTGTGACCCCAACTTTTTACTATTGATGCTGCCTATGCAGCAACAATAGTAAAAAGATGTAATGTTACAAATAGTAAAAAAACAAAAAACCTGCTATTCTCACCCTCCGTAGTCCGCCAAGGAGCGCGCGGCTCCCGCCATCTTCCATTCCCAGAGATGCATTGCGAAATTACCCAGAAGACTTAGCAGTCTCGCGAGACCGCTAAGTCATATGGGTAATTTCTCAATGCATCCTGGGAACGGAAGATGGCGGCAGCCGCGCACGCATCTCCAGAGCTTCGATGGATCCCGTAGGGTGAGTATATAACTATTTTTTATTTTAATAATTTTTTTAAACAGGGATATGGTGCCCACACTGCTGTATACTACGTGGGCTGTGTTATATACCGTGTGGCTGCTATATACTACATGGGCAGTGTTAGATACTATGTGGGCTGTGTTTTGTACTGCGTGGGCTGTGCTATATATTACGTGGCCTGTGTTATATACTGCGTGGGTGCTATATACTACGTGGGCTGTGTTATATAGTACTTGGGCTGTGTTATATACTGCTTGGCCTGTGTTATATATTGCGTGGCCTGTATTAACGCATCAGCTATTCTACAATATGTATGTATGTATATAGGAGCCACATAGTATATAGCACAGGCCACATACTATTTGTCTGCTATATACTACATGGCTCCTATATACTACGTGGCCTGTGCTATACTATGTGGCTGCTATATACATACATACATACATATTCTAGAATACCCGATGCGTTAGAATCGGGCCACCATCTAGTAGTGAAATAAGACTTTGCTTAATCTTTAACTTTTCTTCCTGCAGTATTTGCGCCCTGCTCTCCTCAATATTCAAGAAATGTGTTACCGAATCAGTGACATGGGTCTGTGTCGCGTTGAGAAGGGGTACACATATGCTTTAAAAGAGTTCACAGACATTCAATTTAAGCAACTAGAAGAGGTATTTCTTAATTTCTTTGGAATCAATGGAAAATATGACTACGTTTTAAGTTCCAACTAAGTGGTGTAATTGTGTAATTCTTAGGTGGCCAACCATCTATCGGAATTCCGCGACCTAGCCAAAGAAGTTGTCAGGAGCGCTAGTAGAACTGCTTTATTGGAAGCCGGCTTTACACCGGATGACTACATGAATGATTCTGACAACTCAGGTGACTTGACATTACCTACGTAAAATACTCTTCTATATTCCTGAATAGGAGGTATGGAGAAATTCCGACTCCTTGGTGTACGCTGTTTCTATATGTGCAGTGGAGAGTATGCTCTATCTCCTTTACGTAGTTGTGGATGGTGATGGATCTTTTGAGCTACTTCTATGCCATGGTTATGGTCAAAAAATCCCATAGTGAAGTGAGATGTCAACCCTCAATCCCTTAGCGTGAATTTGTGATGGTTCAATCATTATTGTCCTGGTGTGAATATCATAAAGGTGTTATCTGGTTTAGAAAACACGTTTTTATATAAAGTATTAGGGTCAAATAGATTTTTTTTATTTTTTTGAACAACTTAAGAAAAAGATCATGGACAGCTAACATTTTATAAAACTATAATAAACCATTAAGATTTAAGTGATGTTTGTCTACAACCTATAATTCACTATGAACTGTAAAAAGATGATGATTACAGTCATAATAATCTGCACAAATTTCTCCAACTTCAAAAAAATCACAGACATATCAATTTTTTTTTTTACGGACAAGGAAAAAGTGCATTTTTATACAAACTATGTAGTATTTTCTGGATGATTGGTATCCCAGAATAGAAGTGTCCTTCTCTTGGAAGCTTCATCAATTAGCCAGAGCAGAATATGACTACAAAAGTGTATCTTGCTCTGGAGGACCAAACACATCTATCATTATATGGACATCCATTTACATATAATAAGAACTGCATGATACTTCATTTTCTTCATAATGGCATTGGAAAGTAATTGAACTTCTGTTGACGGGATTCCTCAAAAAAGGTGTGTGCTACAGTCTCACCTAGTTCACTCCCTATGATTAGTTGATTGGTTTATTTTGAAGATACTCTTTAAATAGTAACTAAACTTTCCTTTTTTAATAATTTCAGTATTGAAAGTTATGAAACTTTGGAAATTACTTTATTACTGAATTTGTCTTCATTCCTTAAAAAAAAATTGCGTATAATTGTCTTCCAAAATCCTGCTATCCTAGTGTATTTGCTTGCCTTTAGCTGAATTGATATCAGAATGTAATCCTTTGGAGTAATGATGATAACAGTGAAATTGTCAGTGCCTGTCTCCTTTGAATGTTGTGCCATCATCTGTACTCCAAATGAGTATAAGAGTCCAGTTCCTCTACAGTTCCCACTATTGGGAAAATTCTGCATTTTTTTCCAATAATGAAGGCAAATTCCCTAAGTGATTTGCAAAGTTTTATAACTTTACGAGGTGGGCAAAATTATTCAATAAATAAATAAATAAAAGTTTAGTTCCTTTTTAATACAAGTAATACAAGACAGAGAGCGTCCATAGCTACCCCATACCTTTTTAAGAAAAGTCTCATAACACAAAAGAGACAAGACAGAATAGAAAATAACTCAGATTAAGATACAATTTTGCTTTTCCTAGTTCAAAAAGCATTGTACAAGCTGTAAACAAGAATAATTAGACAACTCTCCTATTT
The DNA here is from genome assembly GCF_051348905.1 of Ranitomeya variabilis. NCBI lineage: Eukaryota > Metazoa > Chordata > Amphibia > Anura > Dendrobatidae > Ranitomeya > Ranitomeya variabilis. Next base: position 828,546,469 of record NC_135232.1, on the reverse strand, counting down.
CTCATAATGTATGGCAATACATGTTTTTACTAGTTGTTCTGTAATTGAAAAATCAAAAGAAAGTTACACAATAGACTCCTTAGGCCGGGGTCACACTTGCGAGTTCAATGCGAGAAACTCGCTTGAGTCTCTCGCATCAAGTCCCGGCACTCGGGACCGGAGTGTGTGGCTGCATGTATTTCTATGCAGCTGAACACTCCGGTCCAGAGTGCCGGTGGCAGTGCCGGGTATTGATATGAGAGACTCGTGCGAGTTTCTCACATCACACTCACAAGTGTGACCCCGGCCTTAGTCACATATACTGAATGTGGAGCCCCACTCTTTCTGCGAGTTATCATATTTTACTGTTTTCTTGTCTTGAAGGCATGATAAATACAATACCAGGACCTGAACCTACAGATATTTTAACTCTCTCTCATTTTGATGGAGACCTTTTCGGAGAATCTTCTGAAAAAATGAGTTACACAGAGCAAGCAAATAAGAGAACACACTGCAGACGACTGACATGGTTAGTACATGCTTTATTAACGACTAAAACCATTGTTGTTGTTTGCACACTTTACACTTGTCCTCATCTGATTAAGGAAACTTGGAAGATGGAAATTATTATTTATTAATTACAAGGTGCTGTACATGTGAAAAGTGTTTACATAACAAATGTGAATATAGATTACAATGAACAAACTAACAATAACAGACTGGTAGAGAAGGGAGAGGACCCTGCCCTTTCTACCTGTCAGTCTACGGGATAATGGGAAAGGAGTTAGTAGGTTGGAGGATTGCAACATCTCTGATGGTGGTGAGGTGGCAATGGGGTCATTGCAGGCTGTAAGCTTTCTTGAAGAGATGGGTTTTCAAGTTCCATCTTAAAGCTTTGATGTGGTTGACCCTGGATACTTGCCGGAGCTTTCTAGTGAGGTTGGGGTGCCAGGGTTCTCTATTGATTTGTTGTACTCTGCCATGCACGAGTCAACAGCTGATGTGGATGTGGCATTGTAGAAGACGGTAGTACTGTCTGTGTTATAGAGTGAAAATATGGTAAATTAATGTACAGTTGCATGTTGTGAATTTGGTTTCTGGGCTCCCCCGGTGGTTTCGGGTGGTACTGCACTTGTGTGCTTCATCTCCTCTGTTCACCTGTTTTCCATCTGGATGTGGGAGTTTTCTATTTAGCCTTGCTCCTCAGTCATTTCTATGCCGGCCGCCAATGTTACCAGAAGTCTTTCTGTTGCATGTTCCTGCTCCTAGACTACTATCAGCTAAGTTGGACTTGTTGTCCTAAGTTTGTTTTGCATTTTTGTTCCAGTTCTCTGTGATTGAATATTTCTGAGGCTGGAAGCTCTTGTGAGCTGAAATTGCCACTCTGGTGTCATGAGTTGATATTAGAGTCTTAAAGTAATTTCAGGATGGTATTTTGAAAGGGTTTTCAGCTGACCGTGAAGTTCCCTTTTCTGTCTTCCTACTATCTAGTAAGCGGACCTCAATTTGCTAAACCTATCTTCATACTTCGTATGTCAATTTCCTCTAAAATCACCGCCAATATATGTGGGGGCTACTGTCTGCCTTTTGGGGAAAATTTCTCTAGAGGTAAGCCAGGTCTGTATTTTCCTCTGCTAGGGTCAGTCAGTTCTCCGGCTGGCGCTGGGCGTCTAGGGATAAAACGTAGGCACGCTACCCGGCCACTGTTAGTTGTGCGGTAGGTTTAGCTCATGGTCAGCTCGAGTTCCCATCTTCCAAGAGCTAGTCCTTTTGTATGCTTAATTACGTTCTCTTGCCATTGAGAACCATGACAGTTTGGCCGTCCAAGGGTTAAAATAATTGGCAGAAGAAAGGAGAGAAAAGAAGTCTGCAGAGAATTTTTTTTTTTTTTCCTGAGTTTGCTCATTAGTTGATTCACTTGCATCTCTGCTTACTGCAGCCTTCGTCTCTCTCTCCTTCTAATCCTTGAATGGTTCTGATTTCACCTGATTAATATGGATCCTCAGAGTTTAGCTACAGGTTTGAATAATCTCGCTATGAAGGTTCAAAGCTTGCAGGATTTCGTTGTTCATGCCCCTACATCTGAACCTAGAGTTCCTTTACCTGAATTTTTCTCTGGGGATAGATCTCGCTTCCAGAATTTCAAACATAATTGTAAATTATTTTTGTCTCTGAGATCTCGCTCCGCTGGAGATCCTGCACAGCAGGTCAGGATTATAATTTCCTTGCTCCGGGGCGACCCTCAGGATTGGGCATTTGCTTTGGCACCAGGGGATCCTGCGTTGCTCAATGTGGATGCGTTTTTCCTGGCTTTGGGGTTGCTTTATGAGGAACCTCATTTAGAAATTCAGGCTGAAAAAGCCTTAATGGCCCTGTCTCAAGGGCAAGATGAGGCTGAAATATACTGCCAAAAATTTCGTAAGTGGTCTGTGCTTACTCAGTGGAATGAGTGCGCCCTGGCGGCGAAATTCAGAGAGGGTCTCTCTGATGCCATTAAAGATGTTATGGTGGGGTTCCCTGTGCCTACAGGTCTGAATGAGTCCATGACAATGGCTATTCAGATTGATCGGCGTTTGCGGGAGCGCAAACCTGTGCACCATTTGGCGGTGTCTACTGAGAAGACGCCAGAGATTATGCAATGTGATAGAATTCTGTCCAGAAGCGAACGACAGAATTTTAGGCGAAAAAATGGGTTATGCTTCTATTGTGGTGATTCAACTCATGTTATATCAGCATGCTCTAAACGTACTAAGAAGGTTGATAAGTCTGTTTCAATTGGCACTTTACAGTCTAAGTTTATTCTATCTGTGACCCTGATTTGCTCTTTATCGTCTATTACCGCGGACGCCTATGTCGACTCTGGCGCCGCTTTGAGTCTTATGGATTGGTCCTTTGCCAAACGCTGTGGGTTTGATTTAGAGCCTCTGGAAGTTCCTATACCTCTGAAGGGTATTGACTCCACGCCATTGGCTAGTAACAAACCACAATACTGGACACAAGTAACTATGCGTATTAATCCGGATCACCAGGAGATTATTCGCTTCCTTGTGTTGTATAATCTACATGATGTGTTGGTGCTTGGATTGTCATGGCTACAATTTCATAACCCAGTCCTCGACTGGAAAGCAATGTCTGTGTTAAGCTGGGGATGTCAGGGGACTCATGGGGACGTACCTTTGGTTTCCATTTCGTCATCTATTCCCTCTGAGATTCCGGAATTTTTATCTGATTATCTGATTACGTTTTTGAGGAGCCTAAACTTGGTTCACTACCTCCGCACAGAGATTGCGATTGTACTATAGATCTGATTCCGGGCAGTAAGTTTCCAAAGGGTCGTTTATTTAATCTATCTGTGCCTGAACATGCTGCTATGCGGGAATATATTAAGGAGTCCTTGGAAAAGGGAAATATTCGTCCTTCGTCATCTCCCTTAGGAGCCGGTTTTTTCTTTGTATCTAAAAAAGATGGCTCTTTGAGGCCGTGTATTGATTATCGGCTTTTGAATAAAATCACGGTTAAATATCAGTATCCTTTGCCACTGCTTACTGATTTGTTTGCTCGAATAAAGGGGGCCAAGTGGTTCTCTAAGATTGATCTTCGTGGGGCGTATAATTTGGTGCGAATTAAGCAGGGAGATGAGTGGAAAACCGCATTTAATACGCCTGAGGGCCATTTTGAGTATTTAGTAATGCCTTTTGGTCTTTCAAATGCCCCTTCAGTCTTTCAGTCCTTTATGCATGACATTTTCCGTGTTTTTTTGGATAAATTTTTGATTGTGTATCTTGATGATATTTTGATTTTTTCGGATGACTGGGACTCTCATGTCCAACAGGTCAGGAGGGTTTTTCAGGTTTTGCGCTCTAATTCCTTGTGTGTAAAGGGTTCTAAGTGCGTTTTTGGGGTTCAAAAGATTTCATTTTTGGGGTACATTTTTTCCCCCATTGAGATGGACCCTGTCAAGGTTCAGGCTATTTGTGATTGGACGCAACCCTCTTCTCTTAAGAGCCTTCAGAAGTTTTTGGGCTTTGCTAATTTTTATCGTCGATTTATAACTGGTTTTTCTGATGTTGCTAAACCGTTGACTGATTTGACTAAGAAGGGTGCTGATGTTGCTGATTGGTCCCCTGCTGCTGTGGAGGCCTTTCGGGAGCTTAAGCGCCGCTTTTCTTCCGCCCCTGTATTGCGTCAGCCTGATGTTACTCTTCCTTTTCAGGTTGAGGTTGACGCTTCAGAAATCGGAGCTGGGGCGGTTTTGTCGCAGAAAAGTTCCGACTGCTCCGTGATGAAACCTTGTGCGTTCTTTTCTCGTAAATTTTCGCCCGCTGAGCGAAATTATGATATTGGTAATCGGGAGCTCTTGGCTATGAAGTGGGCTTTTGAGGAGTGGCGTCATTGGCTTGAGGGGGCTAGACATCAGGTGGTGGTATTGACCGACCACAAGAATTTGATTTATCTTGAGTCTGCCAGGCGCCTGAATCCTAGACAGGCGCGCTGGTCGTTATTTTTCTCTCGGTTTAATTTTGTGGTTTCTTACCTACCAGGTTCTAAAAATGTGAAGGTGGATGCCCTTTCTAGGAGTTTTGAGCCTGATTCTCCTGGTAATTCTGAACCTACAGGTATCCTTAAGGATGGAGTGATATTATCTGCTGTTTCCCCAGACTTGCGACGGGTCTTGCAGGAGTTTCAGGCGAATAGACCTGATCGTTGCCCGCCTGGTAGAATGTTTGTTCCTGATGATTGGACCAGTAGAGTCATCTCGGAGGTCCATTCTTCTGCGTTAGCAGGTCATCCTGGAATCTTTGGTACCAGGGATTTGGTGGCTAGGTCCTTCTGGTGGCCTTCCCTGTCGCGAGATGTGCGAGGTTTTGTGCAGTCTTGTGATGTTTGTGCTCGGGCCAAGCCTTGTTGTTCTCGGGCTAGTGGATTGTTGTTATCCTTGCCTATTCCGAAGAGGCCTTGGACTCACATCTCCATGGATTTTATTTCTGATCTCCCTGTTTCTCAGAAGATGTCTGTCATCTGGGTGGTGTGTGACCGTTTCTCTAAGATGGTCCATTTGGTTCCCTTGCCCAAATTGCCTTCCTCATCCGAGCTGGTTCCTCTGTTTTTTCAAAATGTGGTGCGCTTGCATGGTATTCCGGAGAATATCGTTTCTGACAGGGGAACCCAATTCGTGTCTAGATTTTGGCGAGCGTTCTGTGCTAGGATGGGCATTG